>NW_027421965.1:300000-466492 GCF_037893015.1 Macrotis lagotis
CTAGGCAATGCACGGAAGGCAAGCAAAGAGTAACGGAAGGCAAGGAAGGCAAGGGAAAGCAGGGGAAGGCAAGGGTAACGGAAGGAACGGCACGGTAAGGGGAAACAAGGCTAAGGCACGACAACGCAGGGCTAGGCAATGCACGGCAAGGCAAGGAAAGGGTAACGCAAGGCAAGGCACGGTCAGGCGAGGCAAGGGTAATGCACGACAACGCAAGGCTACGCAGTGCGCGGCTAGGCAAGGAAAGAGTAACGGAAGGAAAGGAAGGCAAGGCAATGCAAGGCAAGGCAAGTGTAACAAAAGGCAGGGCAAGGCAAGGGGAAACAAGGCTAAGGCACGGCAACGCAAGGCTAAGCAATGCACGGACAGGCAAGGAAAGGGTAACGCAAGGCAAGGCACGGTAAGGCAAGGCGAGGCTAATGCACGACAACGCACGGCTAGGAAATGCACGGCAAGGGGGGAAAGGGTAACGCAAGGCAAGGCACGGTTAGGGGAGGCAAGGCTAAGGCACTACAACGCAAGGCAAGGCAATGCACGGAAGGCAAGCAAAGAGTACCGGAACGCAAGGAAGGCAAGGGAAAGCAAGGCAACGCAAACAAGGCTATGGCAAGGTGAAAAAAGGCTAAGGCACGACAACGCAAGCCTAGGCAATGCACGGAAGGCAAGGAAAGGGTACCGCAAGGCAATGCACGGTCAGGCGAGGCAAGGCTAAGGAACGACAACGCAAGGCTAGGCAGTGCACGGCTAGGTAAGGAAAGAGTAACGGAAGGAAAGGAAGGCAAGGCAAAGCAAGGCAAGGCAAGTGTAACAAAAGGCAAGGCACGGCATGGGGAAACAAGGCTAAGGAACGGAAACGCACGGCTAGGCAATGCACGACCAGGCAAGGAAAGGGTAACGCAAGGCAAGGCACGGTAAGGCAAGACAAGGCTAATGCACGACAACGCACGGCTAGGCAATGCACGGCAAGGCAAGGAAAGGGTAACGCAAGGCAAGGCACGGTCAGGCGAGGCAAGGCTAAGGCACGACAACGCAAGGCTAGGCAATGCACGGAAGGAAAGCAAAGAGTAACGGAAGGCAAGGAAGGCAAGGGAAAGCAAGGCAAGGCAATGGTAACGGAAGGAACGGCACGGCAAGGGGAAACAAGGCTAAGGCACGACAACACACGGCTAGGCAATGCACGGCAAGGCAAGGAAAGGGTAACGCAAGGCAAGGCACGTTGAGGCAAGGCACGACAACGCACGGCTAGGCAATGCACGGCAAGGCAAGGAAAGGGTAACGCAAGGCAAGGCACGGTCAGGCGAGGCAAGGCTAAGGCACGACAACGCAAGGCTAGGCAATGCACGGAAGGCAAGCAAAGTGAAGGCTCCACAACGCACGGCTAGGCAATGCACGGTCAGCCAAGGAAAAGGTAACGCAAGGAAAGGCACTGTGAGGCAAGGCAAGGCTAATGCACAACAGCGCAAGGCTAGGCAATGCACGGAAGGCAAGCAAAGAGTAACGGAAACCAAGGAAGGCAAGGGAAATCAAGGCAAGGCAAGGGTAACGGAAGGAACGGCACGGCAAGGGGAAACAAGGCTAAGGCACGACAACGCACGGCTAGGCAATACACGGCAAGGCAAGGAAAGGGTAACGCCAGGCAAGGCACGGTCAGGCAAGGCAAGGCTAATGCACGACATCGCAAGGCTAGGCAGTGCACGGCAAGGCAAGGAAAGGGTATCGCAAGGCAAGGCACTGTCAGGCGAGGCAAGGCTAAGGCACGACAACACAGTGCGAGGCAATGCAGGGCAAGGCAAGGAAAGGGTAACGTAAGGCAAGGCACGGTTTGGGGAGGCAAGGCTAATGCACGACAACGCAAGGCTAGGCAATGAACGGAAGGGAAGCAAAGAGTAACGGAAGGCAAGGAATGCAAGGCAAAGCAAGGCAACGCAAGCAAGGCTATGGCAAGGTGAAAAAAATCTAAGGCACGACCACGCAAGGCTAGGCAATGCACGGAAGGCAAGCAAAGAGTAACGGAAGGCAAGGAAGGCAAGGGAAAGCAAGTCATGGCAAGGGTAACGGAAGGAACGGCACGGTAAGGGGAAACAAAGCTAAGGCACGACAATGCAGTGCTAGGCAATGCACGGCAAGGCAAGGAAAGGGTAACGCAAGGCAAGGCACGGTGAGGCAAGACAAGGCAAATGCACGACAACGCACGGCTATGCAATGCACGGCAAGGCAAGGAAAGGGTACCGCAAGGCAAGGCACGGTCAGGCGAGGCAAGGCTGATGCACGACAACGCACGGCTAGGCAATGCACGGAAGGCAAGCAAAGAGTAAAGGAAGGCAAGGAATTGAAAGGAAAGCAGGGGAAGGCAAGAGTAACGAAAGGAACGGCACGGTAAGGGGAAACAAGGCTGAGGCACGACAACACAGGGCTAGGCAATGCAGGGCAAGGCAAGGAAAGGGTAACGCAAGGCAAGGCACGGTTTGGGGAAGCAAGGCTAATGCACGACAACGCAAGGCTAGGCAATGCACGGAAGGCAAGCAAAGAGTAACGGAAGGCAAGGAAGGCAAGGGAAAGCAGGGGAAGGCAAGGGCAACGGAAGGAACGGCACGGTAAGGGGAAACAAGGCTAAGGCACGACAACGCAGGGCTAGGCAATGCACGGCAAGGCAAGGAAAGGGTAACGCAAGGCAAGGCACTGTAAGGCAAGGCGAGGCTAATGCACCACAACGCACGGCTAGGCAATGCACGGCAAGGGGGGAAAGGGTAACGCAATGCAAGGCACGGTTAGGCGAGGCAAGGCTAAGGCACGACAACGCAAGGCTAGGCAATGCACGGAAGGCAAGCAAAGAGTAACGGAAGGCAGGGAATGCAAGGCAAAGCAAGGCAACGCAAGCAAGCCTATGGCAAGATTAAAAAAAGGCTAAGGCACGACAACGCAAGGCTAGGCAATGCACGGAAGGCAAGCAAAGAGTAACGGAATTGAAGGAAGGCAAGGCAAAGCAAGGCAAAGCAAGCAAGGCAATGGCAAGGTGAAACAAGGCTAAGGCACCACAACGCACGGCTAGGCAATGCACGGCCAGCCAAGGAAAAGGTAACGCATGGCAAGGCACTGTGAGGCAAGGCAAGGCTAATGCACGACAGCGCAAGGCTAGGCAATGCACGGAAGGCAAGCAAAGAATAACGGAAACGAAGGAAGGCAAGGGAAAGCAAGGCAAGGCAGGGGTAACAGAAGGATCGGCACGGCAAGGGGAAACAAGGCTAAGGCACGACAACACAGGGCTAGGCAATGCAGGGCAAGGCAAGGAAAGGGTAACGCCAGGCAAGGCACGGTCAGGCAAGGCAAGGCTAATGCACGACAACGCAAGGCTAGGCAAGGCACGGCAAGGCAGGGAAAGGGTAACGCAAGGCAAGGCACGGTCAGGCGAGGCAAGGCTACGGCACGACAACGCAAGGCTAGGTAATGCACGGAAGGCAAGAAAAGAGTAACGGAATGCAAGGAAGGCAAGGGAAAGCAAGGCAAGGCAAGGGTAACCGAAGGAACGGCACGACAAGGGGAAACAAGGCTAAGGAACGACAACGCACGGCTAGGCAATGCACTGCAAGGCAAGGAAAGGGTAACGCAAGGCAAGGTACTTTGAAGCAAGGCAAGCCTGATGCACGACAACGCACGGCTAGGCAATTCACGGCAAGGCAAGGAAAGGGTAACGCAAGGCAAGGCATGGTCAGGCGAGGCAAGGCTAAGGCACGACAACGCAAGGCTAGGCAATGCACGGAAGGCAAGCAAAGAGTAACGGAAGGCAAGGAATGCAAGGGAAAGCAGGGGAAGGCAAGGGTAACGAAAGGAACGGCACGGTAAGGGGAAACAAGGCTAAGGCACGACAACACAGGGCTAGGCAATGCAGCGCAAGGCAAGGTAAGGGTAACACAAGGCAAGGCACGGTCAGGCGAGGCAAGGCTAAGGCACGACAACGCAAGGCTAGGCAATGCACGGAAGGCAAGCAAAGAGTAACGGAACGCAAGGATGGCAAGGGAAAGCAAGGCAAGGCAAGGTTAACGGAAGGAACGGCACGGCAAATGGAAACAAGGGTAAGGCACGGCAACGCACGGCTAGGCAATGCAGGGCAAGGCAAGGAAATGGTAACGCAAGGCAAGGCACGGTTTAGGGAGGCAAGGCTAATACACGACAACTCATGGCTAGGCAGTGAACGGCTAGGTAAGGAAAGAGTAACGGAAGGAAAGGAAGGCAAGGCAAAGCAAGGCAAGGCAAGTGTAACAAAAGGCAAGGCACGGCAAGGGGAAACAAGGCTAAGGAACGGAAACGCACGGCTAGGCAATGCACGACCAGGCAAGGAAAGGGTAACGCAAGGCAAGGCACGGTAAGGCAAGACAAGGCTAATGCACGACAACGCACGGCTAGGCAATGCACGGCAAGGCAAGGAATGGGTAACGCAAGGCAAGGCACGGTCAGTCGAGGCAAGGCTAATGCACGACAACGCAAGGCTAGACAATGCACGGAAGGCAAGCAAAGAGTAACGGAAGGCAAGGAAGGCAAGGGAAACCAAGGCAAGGCAAAGCTAACGGAAGGAACGGCTCGGCAAGGGAAAACAAGGCTAAGGCACGGCAACGCAGGGCTAGGCAATGCACGGCAAGGCAAGGAAAGGGTAACGCAAGGCAAGGCACGGTGAGGCAAGACAAGGCAAATGCACGACAACGCACGGCTATGCAATGCACGGCAAGGCAAGGAAAGGGTACCGCAAGGCAAGGCACGGTCAGGCGAGGCAAGGCTGATGCACGACAACGCACGGCTAGGCAATGGACGGAAGGCAAGCAAAGAGTAAAGGAAGGCAAGGAATTGAAAGGAAAGCAGGGGAAGGCAAGAGTAACGAAAGGAACGGCACGGTAAGGGGAAACAAGGCTGAGGCACGACAACACAGGGCTAGGCAATGCAGGGCAAGGCAAGGAAAGGGTAACGCAAGGCAAGGCACGGTTTGGGGAAGCAATGCTAATGCACGACAACGCAAGGCTAGGCAATGCACGGAAGGCAAGCAAAGAGTAACGGAAGGCAAGGAAGGCAAGGGAAAGCACGGGAAGGCAAGGGCAACGGAAGGAACGGCACGGTAAGGGGAAACAAAGCTAAGGCACGACAACGCAGGGCTAGGCAATGCACGGCAAGGCAAGGAAAGGGTAACGCAAGGCAAGGCACGGTAAGGCAAGGCGAGGCTAATGCACCACAACGCACGGCTAGGCAATGCACGGCAAGGGGGGAAAGGGTAACGCAATGCAAGGCACGGTTAGGCGAGGCAAGGCTAAGGCACGACAACGCAAGGCTAGGCAATGCACGGAAGGCAAGCAAAGAGTAACGGAAGGCAGGGAATGCAAGGCAAAGCAAGGCAACGCAAGCAAGCCTATGGCAAGATTAAAAAAAGGCTAAGGCACGACAACGCAAGGCTAGGCAATGCACGGAAGGCAAGCAAAGAGTAACGGAATTGAAGGAAGGCAAGGCAAAGCAAGGCAAAGCAAGCAAGGCTATGGCAAGGTGAAACAAGGCTAAGGCACCACAACGCACGGCTAGGCAATGCACGGCCAGCCAAGGAAAAGGTAACGCAAGGCAAGGCACTGTGAGGCAAGGCAAGGCTAATGCACGACAGCGCAAGGCTAGGCAATGCACGGAAGGCAAGCAAAGAATAACGGAAACCAAGGAAGTCAAGGGAAAGCAAGGCAAGGCAGGGGTAACAGAAGGATCGGCACGGCAAGGGGAAACAAGGCTAAGGCACGACAACACAGGGCTAGGCAATGCAGGGCAAGGCAAGGAAAGGGTAACGCCAGGCAAGGCACGGTCAGGCAAGGCAAGGCTAATGCACGACAAGGCAAGGCTAGGCAGTGCACGGCAAGGCAAGGAAAGGGTAACGCAAGGCAAGGCACTGTCAGGCGAGGCAAGGCTAAGGCACGACAACGCAAGGCTAGGCAATGCACGGAAGGAAAGCAAAGAGTAACGGAAGGCAAGGAAGGCAAGGGAAAGCAAGGCAAGGCAAGGGTAACGGAAGGAACGGCACGGGAAGGGGAAACAAGGCTATGGAACGACAACGCACGGCTAGGCAATGCACTGCAAGGCAAGGAAAGGGTAACGCAAGGCAAGGTACGTTGAGGCAAGGCAAGCCTGATGCACGACAACGGACGGCTAGGCAATTCACGGCAAGGCAAGGAAAGGGTAACGCAAGGCAAGGCACGGTCAGGCGAGGCAAGGCTAAGGCACGACAACGCAAGGCTAGGCAATGCACGGAAGGCAAGCAAAGAGAAACGGAACGCAAGCAAGGCAAGGGAAAGCAAGGCAAGGCAAGGTTAACGGAAGGAACGGCACGGCAAATGGAAACAAGGGTAAGGCACGGCAACGCACGGCTAGGCAATGCAGGGCAAGGCAAGGAAATGGTAACGCAAGGCAAGGCACGGTTTGGGGAGGCAAGGCTAATGCACGACAACTCAAGGCTAGGCAGTGAACGGCTAGGTAAGGAAAGAGTAACGGAAGGAAAGGAAGGCAAGGCAAAGCAGGCAAGGCAAGTGTAACAAAAGGCAAGGCACGGCAAGGGGAAACAAGGCTCAGGCACGAAAACGCACGGCTAGGCAATGCACGGCCAGGCAAGGAAAGGGTAACGCAAGGCAAGGCACGGTAAGGCAAGACAAGGCTAATGCACGACAACGCACGGCTAGGCAATGCACGGCAAGGCAAGGAATGGGTAACGCAAGGCAAGGCACAGTTAGTCGAGGCAAGGCTAATGCACGACAACGCAAGGCTAGACAATGCACGGAAGGCAAGCAAAGAGTAACGGAAGGCAAGGAAGGCAAGGGAAACCAAGGCAAGGCAAAGCTAACGGAAGGAACGGCTCGGCAAGGGAAAACAAGGCTAAGGCACGGCAACGCAGGGCTAGGCAATGCACGGCAAGGCAAGGAAAGGGTAACGCAAGGCAAGGCACTGTCAGGCGAGGCAAAGCTAATGCACGACATCGCAAGGCTAGGCAGTGCACGGCTAGGCAAGGAAAGAGTAACGGAAGGAAAGGAAGGCAAGGCAAAGCATGGCAAGGCAAGTGTAACAACAGGCACGGCACGGCAAGGGGAAACAAGGCTAAGGCACGACAACGCAAGGCTAGGCAATGCACGGAGGCAAGCAAAGAGTAACGGAAGGCAAGGAAGGCAAGGGAAAGCAGGGGAAGGCAAGGGTAACGAAAGGAACGGCACGGTAAGGGGAAACAAGGCTAAGGCACGACAACACAGGGCTAGGCAATGCAGGGAAAGGCAAGGAAAGGGTAACGCAAGGCAAGGCACGGTCAGGCGAGGCAAGGCTAAGGCACGACAACGCAAGGCTAGGCAATGCACGGAAGGCAAGCAAAGAGTAACGGAAGGCAAGGAAGGCAAGGGAAAGCAAGGCAAGGCAAGGGTAACGGAAGGAAAGACACGGCAATGGGAAACAAGGCTAAGGCACGACAACGCACGGTTAGGCAATGCACGGCAAGGCAAGGAAAGGGTAAAGCAAGGGAAGGCACGGTCAGGCAAGGCAAGGCTAAGGCACGACAACGCACGGCTAGGCAATGCACGGCAAGGCAAGGAAAGGGTAACGCAAGGCAAGGCTAAGGCACGACAACGCACGGCTAGGCAAGGCACGGCAAGGCAAGGAAAGGGTAACGCAAGGCAAGGCACGGTCAGGCGAGGCAAGGGTAAGGCACGACAACGCAACGCTAGGCACGGCACGGCAAGGTAAGGAAAGAGTAACGGAAGGCAAGGAAGGCAAGGGAAAGCAAGGCAAGGCAAGGGTAACGGAAGGAACGGTACGGCAAGGGGAAACAAGGCTAAGGCAGGACAACGCAGGGCTAGGCAATGCTCGGCAAGGCAAGGAAAGGGTAACGCAAGGCAAGGCACGGTCAGGCAAGGCAAGGCTGAGGCACGACAACGCAAGGCTAGGCAATGCACGGAAGGCAAGCAAAGAGTAACGGAAGGCAAGGAAGGCAAGGGAAAGCAAGGGAAGGCAAGGGTAACGGAAGGAACGGCACGGCAAGGGGAAACAAGGCTAAGGCACGACAACGCAAGGCTAGGCAATGCACGGAAGGCAAGCAAAGAGTAACGGAAGGCAAGGAAGGCAAGGGAAAGCAAGGCAAGGCAAGGGTAACCGAAGGAACGGCACAGCAAGGGGAAACAAGGCTAAGGCACCACAATGCACGGCTAGGCAATGCACGGCAAGGCAAGGAAAGGGTAACGCAAGGCAAGGCACGGTGAGGCAAGGCAAAGCTAATGCACGACAACGCACGGCTAGGCAAGGCACGGCAAGGCAAGGAAAGGGTAACGCAAGGCAAGGCACGGTCAGGCGAGGCAAGGCTAAGGCACGACAACGCAAGGCTAGGTAATGCACGGAAGGCAAGAAAAGAGTAACGGAATGCAAAGAAGGCAAGGGAAAGCAAGGGAAGGCAAGGGTAACGGAAGGAACGGCACGGAAAGGGGAAACAAGGCTAAGGCACGACAACGCAGGGCTAGGAAATGCACGGCAAGTCAAGCAAAGGGTAACGCAAGGCAAGGCACGGTCAGGCGAGGCAAGGGTAATGCACGACAACGCAAGGCTACGCAGTGCACGGCTAGGAAATGAAAGAGTAACGGAAGGAAAGGAAGGCAAGGCAAAGCAAGGCAAGGCAAGTGTAACAAAAGGCACGGCACGGCAAGCGGAAACAAGGCTAAGGCACGGCAACGCAAGGCTAAGCAATGCACGGCCAGGCAAGGAAAGGGTAACCCAAGGCACGGCACGGTAAGGCAAGGCGAGGCTAATGCACGACAACGCACGGCTAGGCAATGCACGGCAAGGCAAGGAAAGGGTAACGCAAGGCAAGGCACGGTTAGGCGAGGCAAGGCTAAGGCACGACAACGCAAGGCTAGGCAATGCACGGAAGGCAAGCAAAGAGTAACGGAAGGCAGGGAATGCAAGGCAAAGGAAGTCAACGCAAGCAAGGCTATGGCAAGGTGAAAAAAGGCTAAGGCACGACAACGCAAGGCTAGGCAATGCACGGAAGGCAAGCAAAGAGTAACGGAATGGAAGGAAGGCAAGGCAAAGCAAGGCAAAGCAAGCAAGGCTATGGCAAGGTGAAACAAGGCTAAGGCACCACAACGCACGGCTAGGCAATGCACGGCCAGCCAAGGAAAAGGTAACGCAAGGCAAGGCACTGTGAGGCAAGGCAAGGCTAATGCACGACAGCGCAAGGCTAGGCAATGCACGGAAGGCAAGCAAAGAGTAACGGAAACCAAGGAAGGCAAGGGAAAGCAAGGCAAGGCAGGGGTAACAGAAGGATCGGCTCGGCAAGGGGAAACAAGGCTAAGGCACGACAACGCACGGCTAGGCAATGCACGGCAAGGCAAGGAAAGGGTAACGCCAGGCAAGGCACGGTCAGGCAAGGCAAGGCTAATGCACGACAAGGCAAGGGTAGGCAGTGCACGGCAAGGCAAGGAAAGGGTAACGCAAGGCAAGGCACTGTCACGCGAGGCAAGGCTAAGGCACGACAACGCAAGGCTAGGCAATGCACGGAAGGAAAGCAAAGAGTAACGGAAGGCAAGGAAATCAAGGGAAAGCAAGGCAAGGCAAGGGTAACGGAAGGAACGGCTCGGCAAGGGGAAACAAGGCTAAGGCACGGCAACGCAGGGCTAGGCAATGCACGGCAAGGCAAGGAAAGGGTAACGCAAGGCAAGGCACTGTCAGGCGAGGCAAAGCTAATGCACGACAACGCAAGGCTAGGCAATGCACGGAAGGCAAGCAAAGAGTAACGGAAGGCAAGGATGGCAAGGCAAAGCAAGGCAACGCAAGCAAGGCTATGGCAAGGTGAAAAAAGGCTAAGACACGACAACGCAAGGCTAGGCAATGCACGGAAGGCAAGCAACGAGTAACGGAAGGCAAGGAAGGCAAGGGAAAGCAAGGCAAGGCAGGGCTAACGGAAGGAACGGCACGGTAAGGGGAAACAAAGCTAAGGCACGACAATGCAGGGCTAGGCAATGCACGGCAAGGCAAGGAAAGGGTAAGGCAAGGCAAGGCACGGTGAGGCAAAACAAGGCAAATGCACGACAACGCACGGCTAGGCAATGCACGGCAAGGCAAGGAAAGGGTAACGCAAGGCAAGGCACGGTCAGGCGAGGTAAGGCTAAGGCACGACAGCGCACGGCTAGGCAATGCACGGAAGGCAAGCAAAGAGTAACGGAAGGCAAGGAGGGCCAGGGAAAGCAGGGGAAGGCAAGGGTAACGGAAGGAACGGCACGGTAAGGGGAAACAAGGCTAAGGCACTACAACGCAGGGCTAGGCAATGCACGGCAAGTCAAGGAAAGGGTAACGCAAGGCAAGGCACGGTCAGGCGAGGCAAGGGTAATGCACGACAACGCAAGGCTACGCAGTGCACGGCTAGGAAATGAAAGGGTAACGGAAGAAAAGGAAGGCAAGGCAAAGCATGGCAAGGCAATGGTAACGGAAGGAACGGCACGGCAAGGGGTAACAAGGCAATGGAACGACAACGCACGGCTAGGCAATGGGCAAGGCAAGGAAAGGGTAACGCAAGGCACTGAGGCAAGGCAAGGCTGATGCACGACAACGCACGGCTAGGCAATGCACGGCAAGGCAAGGAAAGGGTAACGCAAGGCAAGGCACGGTTAGGCGAGGCAAGGCTAAGGCACGACAACGCAAGGCTAGGCAATGCACGGAAGGCAAGCAAAGAGTAACGGAAGGCAAGGAATGCAAGGGAAAGCAAGGCAAGGCAAGGGTAACGGAAGGAACGGCACAGCAAGGGGAAACAAGGCTAAGGCACGGCAACGCACGGCTAGGCAATGCACGGCAAGGCAAGCAAAGAGTAACGGAATGGAAGGCAAGGCAAGGCAAAGTAAGGCAAAGCAAGCAAGGCTATGGCAAGGTGAAACAAGTTTAAGGCACCACAACGCACGGCTAGGCAATGCACGGTCAGCCAAGGAAAAGGTAACGCAAGGCAAGGCATTGTGAGGCAAGGCAAGGCTAATGCACGACAGCGCAAGGCTAGGCAATGCACGGAAGGCAAGCAAAGAGTAACGGAAACCAAGGAAGGCAAGGGAAACCAAGGCAAGGCAAGGGTAACGGAAGGAACGGCACGGCAAGGGGAAACAAGGCTAAGGCACGACAACGCACGGCTAGGCAATGCACGGCAAGGCAAGGAAAGCGTAACGCAAGGGAAGGCACGGTCAGGCGAGGCAAGGGTAATGCACGACAACGCAAGGCTACGCAGTGCACGGCTAGGAAATGAAAGAGTAACGGAAGGCAAGGAAGGCAAGGGAAAGCAAGGCAAGGCAATGGTAACGGAAGGAACGGCACGGCAAGGGGAAACAAGGCTAAGGCAGGACAACGCACGGCTAGGCAATGCACTGCAAGGCAAGGAAAGGGTAACGCAAGGCAAGGCACGGTGAGGCAAGGCAAGGCTGATGCACGACAACGCACGGCTAGGCAATGCACGGAAGGCAAGCAAAGAATAACGGAAGGCAAGGAATGCAAAGGAAAGCAGGGGAAGGCAAGGGTAACGAAAGGAACGGCACGGTAAGGGGAAACAAGGCTAAGGCACGACAACACAGGGCTAGGCAATGCACGGAAGGCAAGCAAAGAGTAACAAGGCAAGGGTAACGGAAGGAACGGCACAGCAAGGGGAAACAAGGCTAAGGCACGGCAACGCACGGCTACGCAATGCACGGCAAGGCAAGGAAAGGGTAACGCAAGGCAAGGCACGGTGAGGCAAGGCAAAGCTGATGCACGACAACGCACGGCTAGGCAATGCACGGCAAGGCAAGGAAAGGGTAACGCAAGGCAAGGCACGGTCAGGCGAGGCAAGGCAAAGCTGATGCACGACAACGCACGGCTAGGCAATGCACGGCAAGGCAAGGAAAGGGTAACGCAAGGCAAGGCACGGTCAGGCGAGGCAAGGCTAAGGCACGACAACGCAAGGCTAGGCAATGCACGGAAGGCAAGCAAAGAGTAACGGAAGGCAAAGAGGGCAAGGGAAAGCAGGGGAAGGCAAGGGTAATGGAAGGAACGGCACGGTAAGGGGAAACAAGGCTAAGGCACGACAACGCAGGGCTAGGCAATGCACGGCAAGTCAAGCAAAGGGTAACGCAAGGCAAGGCACGGTCAGGCGAGGCAAGGGTAATGCACGACAACGCAAGGCTACGCAGTGCAAGGCTAGGAAATGAAAGAGTAACGGAAGGAAAGGAAGGCAAGGCAAAGCAAGGCAAGGCAAGTGTAACAAAAGGCACGGCACGGCAACGGGAAACAAGGCTAAGGCACGGCAACGCAAGGCTAAGCAATGCACGGCCAGGCAAGGAAAGGGTAACGCAAGGCACGGCACGGTAAGGCAAGGCGAGGCTAATGCACGACAACGCACGGCTAGGCAATGCACGGCAAGGCAAGGAAAGGGTAACGCAAGGCAAGGCACGGTTAGGCGAGGCAAGGCTAAGGCACGACAACGCAAGGCTAGGCAATGCACGGAAGGCAAGCAAAGAGTAACGGAAGGCAGGGAATGCAAGGCAAAGGAAGTCAACGCAAGCAAGGCTATGGCAAGGTGAAAAAAGGCTAAGGCACGACAACGCAAGGCTAGGCAATGCACGGAAGGCAAGCAAAGAGTAACGGAATGGAAGGAAGGCAAGGCAAAGCAAGGCAAAGCAAGCAAGGCTATGGCAAGGTGAAACAAGGCTAAGGCACCTCAACGCACGGCTAGGCAATGCACGGCCAGCCAAGGAAAAGGTAACGCAAGGCAAGGCACTGTGAAGCAAGGCAAGGCTAATGCACGACAGCGCAAGGCTTGGCAATGCACGGAAGGCAAGCAAAGAGTAACGGAAACCAAGGAAGGCAAGGGAAAACAAGGCAAGGCAGGGGTAACAGAAGGATCGGCACGGCAAGGGGAAACAAGGCTAAGGCACGACAACACAGGGCTAGGCAATGCAGGGCAAGGCAAGGAAAGGGTAACGCCAGGCAAGGCACGGTCAGGCAAGGCAAGGCTAATGCACCACAAGGCAAGGCTAGGCAGTGCACGGCAAGGCAAGGAAAGGGTAACGCAAGGCAAGGCACTGTCAGGCGAGGCAAGGCTAAGGCACGACAACGGAAGGCTAGGCAATGCACGGAAGGCAAGCAAAGAGTAACGGAAGGCAAGGAGGGCCAGGGAAAGCAGGGGAAGGCAAGGGTAACGGAAGGAACGGCACGGTAAGGGGAAACAAGGCTAAGGCACTACAACGCAGGGCTAGGCAATGCACGGCAAGTCAAGGAAAGGGTAACGCAAGGCAAGGCACGGTCAGGCGAGGCAAGGGTAATGAACGACAACGCAAGGATACGCAGTGCACGGCTAGGAAATGAAAGAGTAACGGAAGAAAAGGAAGGCAAGGCAAAGCAAGGCAAGGCAAGTGTAACAAAAGGCACTGCACGGCAAGGGGAAACAAGGCTAAGGCACGGCAACGCAAGGCTAAGCAATGCACGGCCAGGCAAGGAAAGGGTAACGCAAGGCACGGCACGGTAAGGCAAGGCGAGGCTAATGCACGACAACGCACGGCTAGGCAATGCACGGCAAGGCAAGGAAAGGGTACCGCAAGGCAAGGCACGGTCAGGCGAGGCAAGGCTGATGCACGACAACGCACGGCTAGGCAATGCACGGAAGGCAAGCAAAGAGTAAAGGAAGGCAAGGAATTGAAAGGAAAGCAGGGGAAGGCAAGAGTAACGAAAGGAACGGCACGGTAAGGGGAAACAAGGCTGAGGCACGACAACACAGGGCTAGGCAATGCAGGGCAAGGCAAGGAAAGGGTAACGCAAGGCAAGGCACGGTTTGGGGAAGCAAGGCTAATGCACGACAACGCAAGGCTAGGCAATGCACGGAAGGCAAGCAAAGAGTAACGGAAGGCAAGGAAGGCAAGGGAAAGCAGGGGAAGGCAAGGGCAACGGAAGGAACGGCACGGTAAGGGGAAACAAGGCTAAGGCACGACAAGGCAGGGCTAGGCAATGCACGGCAAGGCAAGGAAAGGGTAACGCAAGGCAAGGCACTGTAAGGCAAGGCGAGGCTAATGCACCACAACGCACGGCTAGGCAATGCACGGCAAGGGGGGAAAGGGTAACGCAAGGCAAGGCACGGTTAGGCGAGGCAAGGCTAAGGCACGACAACGCAAGGCTAGGCAATGCACGGAAGGCAAGCAAAGAGTAACGGAAGGCAGGGAATGCAAGGCAAAGCAAGGCAACGCAAGCAAGGCTATGGCAAGATTAAAAAAAGGCTAAGGCACGACAACGCAAGGCTAGGCAATGCACGGAAGGCAAGCAAAGAGTAACGGAATTGAAGGAAGGCAAGGCAAAGCAAGGCAAAGCAAGCAAGGCTATGGCAAGGTGAAACAAGGCTAAGGCACCACAACGCACGGCTAGGCAATGCACGGCCAGCCAAGGAAAAGGTAACGCAAGGCAAGGCACGGTGAGGCAAGGCAAAGCTGATGCACGACAACGCACGGCTAGGCAATGCACGGCAAGGCAAGGAAAGGGTAACGCAAGGCAAGGCACGGTCAGGCGAGGCAAGGGTAATGCACGACAACCCAAAGCTACGCAGTGCACGGCTAGGAAATGAAAGAGTAACGACAGGCAAGGAAGGCAAGGGAAAGCAAGGCAAGGCAATGGTAACGGAAGGAACGGCACGGCAAGGGGAAACAAGGCTAAGGCAGGACAACGCACGGCTAGGCAATGCACTGCAAGGCAAGGAAAGGGTAACGCAAGGCAAGGCACGGTGAGGCAAGGCAAGGCTGATGCACGACAATTCACGGCTAGGCAATGCACGGAAGGCAAGCAAAGAGTAACGGAAGGCAGGGAATGCAAGGCAAAGGAAGTCAACGCAAGCAAGGCTATGGCAAGGTGAAAAAAGGCTAAGGCACGACAACGCAAGGCTAGGCAATGCACGGAAGGCAAGCAAAGAGTAACGGAATGGAAGGAAGGCAAGGCAAAGCAAGGCAAAGCAAGCAAGGCTATGGCAAGGTGAAACAAGGCTAAGGCACCACAACGCACGGCTAGGCAATGCACGGCCAGCCAAGGAAAAGGTAACGCAAGGCAAGGCACTGTGAAGCGAGGCAAGGCTAATGCACCACAAGGCAAGGCTAGGCAGTGCACGGCAAGGCAAGAAAAGGGTAACGCAAGGCAAGGCACTGTCAGGCGAGGCAAGGCTAAGGCACGACAACGCAAGGCTAGGCAATGCACGGAAGGAAAGGAAAGAGTAACGGAAGGCAAGGAAAGCAAGGGAAAGCAAGGCAAGGCAAGGGTAACAGAAGGATCGGCACGGGAAGGGGAAACAAGGCTAAGGCACGACAACACAGGGCTAGGCAATGCAGGGCAAGGCAAGGAAAGGGTAACGCAAGGCAAGGCACGGTTTGGGGAGGCAAGGCTAATGCACGACAACGCAAGGCTAGGCAATGCACGGAAGGCAATCAAAGAGTAACGGAAGGCAAGGAAGGCAAGGCAAAGCAAGGCAACGCAAGCAAGGCTATGGCAAGGTGAAAAAAGGCTAAGACACGACAACGCAAGGCTAGGAAATGCACGGAAGGCAAGCAAAGAGTAACGGAAGGTATGGAAGGCAAGGGAAAGCAAGGAAAGGCAAGTGTAACGGAAGGAACGGCACGGCACGGGGAAACAAGGCTAAGGCACGACAACGCACGCTAGGCAATGCACGGCAAGGCAAGGAAAGGGTAACGCATGGGAAAGCACGGTCAGGCGAGGCAAGGCTAAGGCACGACAACCCAAGCCTAGGCAATGCACGAAAGGCAAGCAAAGAGAAACGGAAGGTAAGGAAGGAAAGGGAAAGCAAGGAAAGGTAAGTGTAACGGAAGGAACGGCACGGCAAGGGGTAAGAAGGCTAAGGCACGACAACGCAGGGCTAGGCAATGCACGGCAAGGCAAGGAAAGAGTAACGGAAGGAACGGAAGGCAAGGCAAAGCCAGGCACGGTAAGTGTAACAAAAGGCACGCAACGGCAAGGGGAAACAAGGCTAAGGCACGACAACACACGGCTAGGAAATGGACGGCAAGGCAAGGAAAGGGTAACGCAAGGCAAGGCACGGTGAGGCTAGGCAACGCTAATGCACGACAACGCAAGGGTAGGCAATGCACGACAATGCAAGTAAAGCTTAAAGCAAAGGAAGGCACGGTCAGAAGAGATAAGGCTAAGGCACGACAACGCAAGGCTAGGCATTGCAGGGAAGGCAAGCAAAGAGTAACGGAAGGTAAGGAAGGCAAAGGAAATTAAGGAAAGGCAATGGTAACGGAAGGAACGGGACGGTAAGGGGAAACAAGGCTAAGGCACGACAACGCACACTAGGCAATGCACGGCAAGGCAAGGAAAGGGTAACGCATGGGAAAGCACGGTCAGGCGAGGGAAGGCTAAGGCATGACAACGCAAGGCTAGGCAATGCACGGAAAGGAAGCAAAGAGTAACGGAACGCAAGGAAGGCAAGGGAAAGCAAGGGAAGGCAAGGGTAACGGAAGGAACGGCACGGCAAGGGGTAACAAGGCTAAGGCACGACAACGCAGGGCTAGGCAATGCACGGCAAGGCAAGCAAAGAGTAACGGAAGGAAAGGAAGGCAAGGCAAAGCCAGGCAAGGCAAGTGTAACAAAAGGCACGCAACGGCAAGGGGAAAAAAGGCTAAGGCACGACAACACACGGCTAGGAAATGCACGGCAAGGCAAGGAAAGGGTAACGCATGGGAAAGCACGGTCAGGCGAGGCAAGGCTAAGGCACGACAACCCAAGGCTAGGCAATGCACGGAAGGCAAGCAAAGAGAAACGGAAGGTAAGGAAGGAAAGGGAAAGCAAAGAAAGGTAAGTGTAACCGAAGGAACGGCACGGCAAGGGGTAACAAGGCTAAGGCACGACAACGCACGGCTAGGCAATGCACGGCAAGGCAAGCAAAGGATAACGCAAGGAAAGGCACGGTGAGGCTAGGCAAGGCTAATGCACGAAAACGCAAGGCTAGGCGATGCACGACAATGCAAGGAAAGCTTAAAGCAAAGGAAGGCAAGGTCAGGCGAGATAAGGCTAAGGCACGACAACGCAAGGCTAGGAAATTCAGGGAAGGCAAGCAAAGAGTAACGGAAGGTAAGCAAGGCAAGGAAAAGGAAGGAAAGGCCAGGGTAACGGAAGGAACGGCACGGCAAGGGGAAACAAGTCTAAGGCACGACACCGAACGCTAGGCAATGAACGGCAAGGCAAGGAAAGGGTAACGCATTTGAAAGCACGGTCAGGCGAGGCAACGCTAAGGCACGACAACGCAAGGCTAGGCAATGCACGGAAGGCAAGCAAAGAGTAACGGAAGGTAAGGAAGGCAAGGGAAAGGAAGGAAAGGCAAGTGTAACGGAAGGAACGGCACGGAAAGGGGAAACAAGGCTAAGGCACGACAACGCACGGCTAGGCAATGCACGGAAAGGCAAGGGAAGGGTAACGCATGGGAAAGCACGGTCAGGCGATGCAAGGCTAAGGCATGACAACGCAAGGCTAGGCAATGCACGGAAAGCAAGCAAAGAGTAACGGAACGCAGGGAAGGCAAGGGAAAGCAAGGGAAGGCAAGGGTAACGGAAGGAACGGCACGGCAAGGGGTAACAAGGCTAAGGCACGGCAACGCAGGGCTAGGCAATGCCCGGCAAGGCAAGGAAAGGGTAACGCAGGGGAAGGCACGGTCAGGTGAGGCAAGGATAAGGCACGACAATGCAAGGCCAGGCAATGCACGGCAAGGCAAGGAAAGAGTAACGGAAGAAAGGAAGGCAAGTCAAAGCCAGGAAATGCAAGTATAACAAAAGGTACGCCACGGCAAGGGGAAACAAGGCTAAGGCACGACAACGCACGGCTAGGCAATGCACGGCAAGGCAAGGAAAGGGTAACGCAAGGCAAGGCACGGTGAGGCTAGGCATGGCTAATGCACGACAACGCAAGGCTAGGCAATGCACGACAATGCAAGGAAAGCTTAAAGCAAAGAAAGGCACGGTCAGGCGAGATAAGGCTAAGGCACGACAACGCAAGGCTAGGCAATGCACGGAAGGCAAGCAAAGAGTAACGGAAGGTAAGGAAGGCAAGGGAAAGCAAAGAAAGGCAAGTGTAACGGAAGGAACGGCACGGCAAGGGGAAGCAAGGCTAAGGCACGACACCGAACGCTAGGCAATGCACGGCAAGGCAAGGAAAGGGTAACGCATGGGAAAGCACGGTCAGGCGAGTCAATCCTAAGGCATGACAACGCAAGGCTAGGCAATGCACGGAAAGCAAGCAAAGAGTAACGGAACGCAAGGAAGGCAAGGGAAAGCAAGGGAAGGCAAGGGTAACGGAAGGAACGGCACGGCAAGGGGGAACAAGTCTAAGGCACGACACCGAACGCTATGCAATGAAAGGCAAGGCAAGGAAAGGGTAACGCATGGGAAAGCACGGTCAGGCGAGGCAAGGCTAAGGCACGACAACGCAAGGCTAGGCAATGCACGGAAGGCAAGCAAAGAGTAACGGAAGGTAAGGAAGGCAAGGGAAAGCAAGGAAAGGCAAGTGTAACGGAAGGAACGGCACGGCAAGGGGAAACAAGGCTAAGGCACGACAACGCACGCTAGGCAATGCACGGCAAGGCAAGGAAAGGGTAACGCATGGGAAAGCACGGTCAGGCGAGGCAAGGCTAAGGCATGACAACGCAAGGCTAGGCAATGCACGGAAAGCAAGCAAAGAGTAACGGAACGCAAGGAAGGCAAGGGAAAGCAAGGGAAGGCAAGGGTAACGGAAGGAACGGCACGGCAAGGGGTAAGAAGGCTAAGGCACGACAACGCACGGCTAGGCAATGCACGGCAAGGCAAGGAAAGGGTAACGCAGGGGAAGGCACGGTCAGGTGAGGCAAGGATAAGGCACGACAATGCAAGGCTAGGCAATGCACGGCAAGGCAAGGAAAGAGTAACGGAAGGAAAGGAAGGCAAGGCAAAGCCAGGCAAGGCAAGTGTAACAAAAGGCACGCCACGGCAAGGGGAATCAAGGCTAAGGCACGACAACGCAAGGCTAGGCAATGCACGACAATGCAAGGAAAGCTTAAAGCAAAGGAAGGCACGGTGAGGCTAGATAAGGCTAAGGCACGACAACGCAAGGCTAGGCAATGCACGGAAGGCAAGCAAAGAGTAACGGAAGGTAAGGAAGGCAAGGGAAAGCAAAGAAAGGCAAGTGTAACGGAAGGAACTGCACGGCAAGGGGAAACAAGGATAAGGCACGACAACGCACGCTAGGCAATGCACGGCAAGGCAAGGAAAGGGTAACGCAAGGCAAGGCACGGTGAGGCTAGGCAAGGCTAATGCACGACAACGCAAGGCTAGGCAATGCACGACAATGCAAGGAAAGCTTAAAGCAAAGGAAGGCACGGTCAGGCGAGATAAGGCTAAGGCACGACAACGCAAGGCTAGGCAATGCAGGGAAGGGAAGCAGAGAGTAACGGAAGGTAAGCAAGGCAAGGAAAAGCAAGGAAAGGCAAGGGTAACGGAAGGAACTGCACGGCAAGGGGAAACAAGGCTAAGGCACGGCAACGCAGGCTGGGCAATGCACGGCAAGGCAAGTAAAGGGTAACGCATGGGAAAGCACGTTCAGGCGAGGCAAGGCTAAGGCACGACAACGCAAGGCTAGGCAATGCACGGAAGGCAAGCAAAGAGTAACGGAAGTTAAGGAAGGCAAGGGAAAGCAAAGAAAGGCAAGTGTAACGGAAGGAACTGCACGGCAAGGGGAAACAAGGCTAAGGCACGACAACGCACGGCTAGGCAATGCACGGCAAGGCAAGCAAAGGGTAACGCAAGGCAAGGCACGGTGAGGCTAGGCAAGGCTAATGCACGGAAACGCAATGCTAGGCAATGCACGACAATGCAAGGAAAGCTTAAAGCAAAAGAAGGCAAGGTCAGGGGAGATAAGGCAAAGGCACGACAACGCAAGGCTAGGCAATTCAGGGAAGGCAAGCAAAGAGTAACGGAAGGTAAGGAAGGCAAGGAAAAGCAAGGAAAGGCAAGGGTAACGGAAGGAACGGCACGGCAAGGGGGAACAAGTCTCAGGCACGACACCGAACGCTAGGCAATGAACGGCAAGGCAAGGAAAGAGTAACGCATGGGAAAGCACGGTCAGGCGAGGCAAGGCTAAGGCACGACAACGCAAGGCTAGGCAATGCACGGAAGGCAAGCAAAGAGTAACGGAACGCAAGGAAGGCAAGGGAAAGCAAGGAAAGGCAAGTGTAACGGAAGGAACGGCACGGCAAGGGGAAACAAGGCTAAAGCACGACAACGCACGCTAGGCAATGCACGGCAAGGCAAGGAAAGGGTAACGCAGGGGAAGGCACGGTCAGGTGAGGCAAGGATAAGGCACGACAATGCAAGGCTAGGCAATGCACGGCAAGGCAAGGAAAGAGTAACGGAAGGAAAGGAAGGCAAGGCAAAGCCAGGCAAGGCAAGTGTAACAAAAGGCACGCCACGGCAAGGGGAATCAAGGCTAAGGCACGACAACGCACGGCTAGGCAATGCACGGCAAGGCAAGGAAAGGGTAACGCAAGGCAAGGCACGGTGAGGCCAGGCAAGGCTAATGCACGACAACGCAAGGCTAGGCAATGCACGACAATGCAAGGAAAGCTTAAAGCAAAGGAAGGCACGGTCAGGCGAGATAAGGCTAAGGCACGACAACGCAAGGCTAGGAAATGCACGGAAGGCAAGCAAAGAGTAACGGAAGGTAAGGAAGGCAAGGGAAAGCAAAGAAAGGCAAGTGTAACGGAAAGAACGGCACGGCAAGGGGAAACAAGGCTAAGGCACGACAACGCACGCTAGGCAATGCACGGCAAGGCAAGGAAAGGGTAACGCAAGGCAAGGCACGGTGAGGCTAGGCAAGGCTAATGCACGACAACGCAAGGCTAGGCAATGCACGACAATGCAAGGAAAGCTTAAAGCAAAGGAAGGCACGGTCAGGCGAGATAAGGCTAAGGCACGACAACGCAAGGCTAGGCAATGCACGGAAGGCAAGCAAAGAGTAACGGAAGGTAAGGAAGGCAAGGGAAAGCAAGGAAAGGCAATGGTAACAGAAGGAACGGCACGGCAAGGGGAAACAAGGCTAAGGCACGACAACGCACGCTAAGCAATGCACGGCAAGGCAAGGAAAGGGTAACGCATGGGAAAGCACGGTCAGGCGAGGCAAGGCTAAGGCACGGCAACCCAAGGCTAGGCAATGCACGAAAGGCAAGCAAAGAGAAACGGAAGGTAAGGAAGGAAAGGGAAAGCAAAGAAAGGCAAGTGTAACGGAAGGAACTGCACGGGAAGGGGAAACAAGGCTAAGGCACGACAACGCACGTCTAGGCAATGCACGGCAAGGCAAGCAAAGGGTAACGCAAGGCAAGGCACGGTTAGGCTAGGCAAGGCTAATGCACGGAAACGCAATGCTAGGCAATGCACGACAATGCAAGGAAAGCTTAAAGCAAAGGAAGGCAAGGTCAGGCGAGATAAGGCAAAGGCACGACAACGCAAGGCTAGGCAATTCAGGGAAGGCAAGCAAAGAGTAACGGAAGGTAAGGAAGGCAAGGAAAAGCAAGGAAAGGCAAGGGTAACGGAAGGAACGGCACGGCAAGGGGGAACAAGTCTAAGGCACGACACCGAACGCTAGGCGATGAACGGCAAGGCAAGGAAAGAGTAACGCATGGGAAAGCACGGTCAGGAGAGGCAAGGCTAAGACACGACAACGGAAGGCTAGGCAATGCACGGAAGGCAAGCAAAGAGTAACGGAAGGTAAGGAAGGCAAGGGAAAGCAAGGAAAGGCAAGTGTAACGGAAGGAACGGCACGGCAAGGGGAAACAAGGCTAAGGCACGACAACGCACGCTAGGCAATGCACGGCAAGGCTAGGAAAGGGTAACGCATGGGAAAGCAAGGTCAGGCGAGGCAAGGCTAAGGCATGATAACGCAAGGCTAGGCAATGCACGGAAAGCAAGTAAAGAGTAACGGAACGCAAGGAAGGCAAGGGAAAGCAAGGGAAGGCAAGGGTAACGGAAGGAACGGCACGGCAAGGGGTAACAAGGCTAAGGCACGACAACGCACGCTAGGCAATGCACGGCAAGGCAAGGAAAGGGTAACGCATGGGAAAGCACGGTCATGCGAGGCAAGGCTAAGGCACGACAACGCAAGGCTAGGAAATTCAGGGAAGGCAAGCAAAGAGTAACGGAAGGTAAGGAAGGCAAGGAAAAGCAAGGAAAGGCAAGGGTAACGGAAGGAACGGCACGGCAAGGGGGAACAAGTGTAAGGCACGACACCGAACGCTAGGCAATGAACGGCAAGGCAAGGAAAGAGTAACGGAAGGAAAGGAAGGCAAGGCAAAGCCAGGCAAGGCAAGTGTAACAAAAGGCACGCCACGGCAAGGGGAATCAAGGCTAAGGCACGACAACGCAAGGCTAGGCAATGCACGACAATGCAAGGAAAGCTTAAAGCAAAGGAAGGCACGGTCAGGCGAGATAAGGCTAAGGCACGACAACGCAAGGCTAGGCAATGCACGGAAGGCAAGCAAAGAGTAACGGAAGGTAAGGAAGGCAAGGGAAAGCAAAGAAAGGCAAGTGTAACGGAAGGAACTGCACGGCAATGGGAAACAAGGCTAAGGCACGACAACGCACGGCTAGGCAATGCACGGCAAGGCAAGCAAAGGTGAGGCTAGACAAGGCTAATGCACGAAAACGCAAGGCTAGGCAATGCACGACAATGCAAGGAAAGCTTAAAGCAAAGGAAGGCAAGGTCAGGCGAGATAAGGCAAAGGCACGACAACGCAAGGCTAGGCAATTCAGGTAAGGCAAGCAAAGAGTAACGGAAGGTAAGCAAGGCAAGGAAAAGCAAGGAAAGGCAAGGGTAACGGAAGGAACGGCACGGCAAGGGGGAACAAGTCTCATGCACGACTCCGAACGCTAGGCAATGAACGGCAAGGCAAGGAAAGGGTAACGCATGGGAAAGCACGGTCAGGCGAGGCAAGGCTAAGGCACGACAACGCAAGGCTAGGCAATGCACGGAAGGCAAGGAAAGAGTAACGGAAGGTAAGGAAGGCAAGGGAAAGCAACGAAAGGCAAGTGTAACGGAAGGAACGGCACGGCAAGGGGTAAGAAGGCTAAGGCACGACAACGCAGGGCTAGGCAATGCACGGCAAGGCAAGGAAAGAGTAACGCAAGGCAAGGCACGGTGAGGCTAGGCAAGGCTAATGCACGACAACGCAAGGCTAGACAATGCACGACAATGCAAGTAAAGCTTAAAGCAAAGGAAGGCACGGTCAGAAGAGATAAGGCTAAGGCACGACAACGCAAGGCTGGGCATTGCAGGGAAGGCAAGCAAAGAGTAACGGAAGGTAAGGAAGGCAAAGGAAAGTAAGGAAAGGCAATGGTAACGGAAGGAACGGCACGGTAAGGGGAAACAAGGCTAAGGCACGACAACGCACGCTAGGCAATGCACGGCAAGGCAAGGAAAGGGTAACGCATGGGAAAGCACGGTCAGGCGAGCCAAGGCTAAGGCATGACAACGCAAGGCTAGGCAATGCTCGGAAAGGAAGCAAAGAGTAACGGAACGCAAGGAAGGCAAGGGAAAGCAAGGGAAGGCAAGGGTAACGGAAGGAACGGCACGGCAAGGGGTAACAAGGCTAAGGCACGACAACGCAGGGCTAGGCAATGCACGGCAAGGCAAGCAAATAGTAACGGAAGGAAAGGAAGGCAAGGCAAAGCCAGGCAAGGCAAGTGTAACAAAAGGCACGCAACGGCAAGGGGATACAAGGCTAAGGCACGACAACACACGGCTAGGAAATGCGCGGCAAGGCAAGGAAAGGGTAACGCATGGGAAACCACGGTCAGGCGAGGCAAGGCTAAGGCACGACAACCCAAGGCTAGGCAATGCACGGAAGGCAAGCTAAGAGAAACGGAAGTTAAGGAAGGAAAGGGAAAGCAAAGAAAGGCAAGTGTAACCGAAGGAACGGCACGGCAAGGGGAAACAAGGCTAAGGCACGACAACGCACGGCTAGGCAATGCACGGCAAGGCAAGCAAAGGGTAACGCAAGGAAAGGCACGGTGAGGCTAGGCAAGGCTAATGCACGAAAACGCAAGGCTAGGCGATGCACGACAATGCAAGGAAAGCTTAAAGCAAAGGAAGGCAAGGTCAGGCGAGATAAGGCTAAGGCACGACAACGCAAGGCTAGGAAATTCAGGGAAGGCAAGCAAAGGGTAACGGAAGGTAAGCAAGGCAAGGAAAAGGAAGGAAAGGCCAGGGTAACGGAAGGAACGGGACGGCAAGGGGAAACAAGTCTAAGGCACGACACCGAACGCTAGGCAATGAACGGCAAGGCAAGGAAAGGGTAACACATTTGAAAGCACGGTCAGGCGAGGCAAGGCTAAGGCACGACAACGCAAGGCTAGGCAATGCACGGAAGGCAAGCAAAGAGTAACGGAAGGTAAGGAAGTCAAGGGAAAGGAAGGAAAGGCAAGTGTAACGGAAGGAAAGGCACGGCAAGGGGAAACAAGGCTAAGGCACGACAACGCACGGCTAGGCAATGCACGGAAAGGCAAGGAAAGGGTAACGCATGGGAAAGCACGGTCAGGCGATGCAAGGCTAAGGCATGACAACGCATGGCTAGGCAATGCACGGAAAGCAAGGAAAGAGTAACGGAACGCAAGGAAGGCTAGGGAAAGCAAGGGAAGGCAAGGGTAAAGGAAGGAACGGCACGGCAAGGGGTAACAAGGCTAAGGCACGGCAACGCAGGGCTAGGCAATGCACGGCAAGGCAAGGAAAGGGTAACGCAGGGGAAGGCACGGTCAGGTGAGGCAAGGATAAGGCACGACAATGGAAGGCTAGGCAATGCACGGCAAGGCAAGGAAAGAGTAACGGAAGGAAATGAAGGCAAGTCAAATCCAGGCAAGGCAAGTGTAACAAAAGGCACGCCACGGCAAGGGGAAACAAGGCTAAGGCACGACAACGCACGGCTAGGCAATGCACGGCAAGGCAAGGAAAGGGTAACGCAAGGCAAGGCACGGTGAGGCTAGGCAAGGCTAATGCACGACAACGCAAGGCTAGGCAATGCACGACAATGCAAGGAAAGCTTAAAGCAAAGGAAGGCACGGTCAGGCGAGATAAGGCTAAGGCTCGAGAACGCAAGGCTAGGCAATGCACGGAAGGCAAGCAAAGAGTAACGGAAGGTAAGGAAGGCAAGGGAAAGCAAGGAAAGGCAAGTGTAACGGAAGGAACGGCACGGCAAGGGGAAACAAGGCTAAGGCACGACAACGCACGCTAGGCAATGCACGGCAAGGAAAGGAAAGGGTAACGCATGGGAAAGCACGGTCAGGCGAGGCAAGCCTAAGGCATGACAACGCAAGGCTAGGCAATGCACGGAAAGCATGCAAAGAGTAACGGAACGCAAGGAAGGCAAGGGAAAGCAAGGGAAGGCAAGGGTAACGGAAGGAACGGCACGGCAAGGGGTAAGAAGGCTAAGGCACGACAACGCAGGGCTAGGCAATGCACTGCAACGCAAGGAAAGAGTAACGGAAGGAAAGGAAGGCAAGGTAAAGCCAGGCAAGGCAAGTGTAACAAAAGGCACGCAACGGCAAGGGGAAACAAGGCTAAGGCACGACAACACACGGCTAGGAACTGCACGGAAGGCAAGCAAAGAGTAACGGAAGGTAAGGAATGCAAGGGAAAGCAAAGAAAGGCAAGTGTAACGGAAGGAACGGCACGGCAAGGGGAAACAAGGCTAAGGCACGACAACGCAGGGCTAGGCAATGCACGGCAAGGCAAGGAAAGGGTAACGCAGGGGAAGGCACGGTCAGGTGAGGCAAGGATAAGGCACGACAATGCAAGGCTAGGCAATGCACGGCAAGGCAAGGAAAGAGTAACGGAAGGAAAGGAAGGCAAGGCAAAGCCATGCAAGGCAAGTGTAACAAAAGGCACGCCACGGCAAGGGGAAACAAGGCTAAGGCACGACAACGCACGGCTAGGCAATGCACGGCAAGGCAAGGAAAGGGTAACGCATGGGAAAGCACGGTCAGGCGAGGCAAGGCTAAGGCATGACAACGCAAGGCTAGGCAATGCACGGAAAGCAAGCAAAGAGTAACGGAATGCCAGGAAGGAAATGGAAAGCAAGGGAAGGCAAGGGTAACGGAAGGAACGGCACGGCAAGGGGAAACAAGGCTAAGGCACGGCAACGTAGGCTAGGCAATGCACGGCAAGGCAAGGAAAGGGTAACGCATGGGAAAGCACTGTCAGGCGAGGCAAGGCTAAGGCATGACAACGCAAGGCTAGGCAATGCACGGAAGGCTAGCAAAGAGTAACGGAAGGTAAGGAAGGCAAGGGAAAGCAAAGAAAGGCAAGTGTAACGGAAGGAACGGCACGGTAAGGGGAAACAAGGCTAAGGCACGACAACGCACGGCTAGGCAATGCACGGCAAGGCAAGCAAAAGTTAACGCAAGGAAAGGCACGGTGAGGCTAGGCAAGGCTAATGCACGAAAACGCAAGGCTAGGCGATGCACGACAATGCAAGGAAACTTAAAGCAAAGGAAGGCAAGGGCAGGCGAGATAAGGCTAAGGCACGACAAGGCACGGCTAGGAAATTCAGGGAAGGCAAGCAAAGACTAACGGAAGGTAAGCAAGGCAAGGAAAAGGAAGGAAAGGCCAGGGTAACGGAAGGAACGGCACGGCAAGGGGAAAAAAGTCTAAAGCACGACACCGAACGCTAGGCAATGAACGGCAAGGCAAGGAAAGGGTAACGCATTTGAAAGCACGGTCAGGCGAGGCAACGCTAATGCACGACAACGCAAGGCTAGGCAATGCACGGAAGGCAAGCAAAGAGTAACGGAAGGTAAGGAAGGCAAGGGAAAGGAAGGAAAGGCAAGTGTAATGGAAGGAACGGCACGGCAAGGGGAAACAAGTCTAAGGCACGACAACGCACGGCTAGGCAATGCACGGAAAGCCAAGGAAAGGGTAACGCATGGGAAAGTACGGTCAGGCGATGCAAGGCTAAGGCATGACAACGAAGGCTAGGCAATGCACGGAAAGCAAGCAAAGAGTAACGGAACGCAAGGAAGGCAAGGGAAAGCAAGGGAAGGCAAGGGTAACGGAAGGAACGGCACGGCAAGGGGTAACAAGGCTAAGGCACGGCAACCCAGGGCTAGGCAATGCACGGCAAGGCAAGGAAAGGGTAACGCATGGGAAAGCACGGTCAGGCGATGCAAGGCTAAGGCATGACAACGCAAGGCTAGGCAATGCACGGAAAGCAAGCAAAGAGTAAGGGAACGCAAGGAAGGCAAGGGAAAGCAAGGGAAGGCAAGGGTAACGGAAGGAACGGCACGGCAAGGGGTAACAAGGCTAAGGCACGGCAACGCAGGGCTAGGCAATGCACGGCAAGGCAAGGAAAGAGTAACGGAAGGAAAGGAAGGCAAGGCAAAGCCAGTGAAGGCAAGTGTAACAAAAGGCACGCCACGGCAAGGGGAAACAAGGCTAAGGCACGACAACGCACGGCTAGGCGATGCACGGCAAGGCAAGGAAAGGGTAACGCAAGGCAAGGCACGGTGAGGCTAGGCAAGGCTAATGACAGACAACGCAAGGCTAGGCAATGCACGACAATGCAAGGAAAGCTTAAAGCAAAGGAAGGCACGGTCAGGCGAGATAAGGCTAAGGCACGACAACGCAAGGCTAGGCAATGCAGGGAAGGGAAGCAAAGAGTAACGGAAGGTAAGCAAGGCAAGGAAAAGCAAGGAAAGGCAAGGGTAACGGAAGGAACTGCACGGCAAGGGGAAACAAGGCTAAGGCACGACAACGCACGCTAGGCAATGCACGGCAAGGCAAGGAAAGGGTAACGCATGGGAAAGCACGGTCAGGCGAGGCAAGGCTAAGGCACGACAACGCAAGGCTTGGCAATGCACGGAAGGCAAGCAAGGAGTAACGGAATGCAAGGAAGGAAAGGGAAAGCAAGGGAAGGCAAGGGTAACGGAAGGAACGGCACGGCAAGGGGTAACAAGGCTAAGGCACGACAACACACGGCTAGGAAATGCACGGCAAGGCAAGGAAAGGGTAACGCAAGGCAAGGCACGGTGAGGCTAGGCAAGGTTAATGCACGACAACGCAAGGCTAGGCAATGCACGACAATGCAAGGAAAGCTTAAAGCAAAGGAAGGCACGGTCAGGCGAGATAAGGCTAAGGCACGACAACGCAAGGCTAGGCAATGCACGGAAGGCAAGCAAAGAGTAACGGAAGGTAAGGAAGGCAAGGGAAAGCAAGGAAAGGCAAGTGTAACGGAAGGAACGGCACGGCAAGGGGAAACAAGGCTAAGGCACGACAATGCACGGCTAGGCAATGCACGGCAAGGCAAGGAAAGTGTAACGCATGGGAAAGCACGGTCAGGCGAGGCAAGGCTAAGGCATGACAACGCAAGGCTAGGCAATGCACGGAAAGCAAGCAAAGAGTAACGGAACGCAACGAAGGCAAGGGAAAGCAAGGGAAGGCAAGCGTAACGGAAGGAACGGCACGGCAAGGGGTAACAAGGCTAAGGCACGACAACGCACGCTAGGCAATGCACGGCAAGGCAAGGAAAGGGTAACGCAGGGGAAGGCACGGTCAGGTGAGGCAAGGATAAGGCACGACAATGCAAGGCTAGGCAATGCACGGCAAGGCAAGGAAAGAGTAACGGAAGGTAAGGAAGGCAAGGCAAAGCCAGGCAAGGCAAGTGTAACAAAAGGTACGCCACGGCAAGGGGAATCAAGGCTAAGGCACGACAACGCACGGCTAGGCAATGCACGGCAAGGCAAGGAAAGGGTAACGCAAGGCAAGGCACGGTGAGGCCAGGCAAGGCTATTGCACGACAACGCAAGGCTAGGCAATGCACGACAATGCAAGGAAAGCTTAAAGCAAAGGAAGGCACGGTCAGGCGAGATAAGGCTAAGGCACGACAACGCAAGGCTAGGAAATGCACGGAAGGCAAGCAAAGAGTAACGGAAGGTAAGGAAGGCAAGGGAAAGCAAGGAAAGGCAAGTGTAACGGAAGGAACGGCACGGCAAGGGGAAACAAGGCTAAGGCACGACAACGCACGCTAGGCAATGCACGGCAAGGCAAGGAAAGGGTAACGCATGGGAAAGCACCGTCAGGCGAGGCAAGCCTAAGGCATGACAACGCAAGGCTAGGCAATGCACGGAAAGCAAGCAAAGAGTAACGGAACGCAAGGAAGGCAAGGGAAAGCAAGGGAAGGCAAGGGTAACGGAAGGAACGGCACGGCAAGGGTTAACAAGGCTAAGGCACGACAACGCACGCTAGGCAATGCACGGCAAGGCAAGGAAAGGGTAACGCAAGGCAAGGCACGGTGAGGCTAGGCAAGGCTAATGCACGACAACGCAAGGCTAGGCAATGCACGACAATGCAAGGAACGCTTAAAGCAAAGGAAGGCACGGTCAGGCGAGATAAGGCTAAGGCACGACAACGCAAGGCTAGGCAATGCAGGGAAGGGAAGCAAAGAGTAACGGAAGGTAAACAAGGCAAGAAAAAGCAAGGAAAGGCAAGGGTAACGGAAGGAACTGCACGGCAAGGGGAAACAAGGCTAAGGCACGGCAACGCAGGCTGGGCAATGCACGGCAAGGCAAGTAAAGGGTAACGCATGGGAAAGCACGGTCAGGCGAGGCAAGGCTAAGGCACGACAACGCAAGGCTAGGCAATGCACGGAAGGCAAGCAAAGAGTAACGGAAGGTAAGGAAGGCAAGGGAAAGGAAAGAAAGGCAAGTGTAACGGAAGGAACTGCACGGCAAGGGGAAACAAGGCTAAGGCACGACAACGAACGGCTAGGCAATGGACGGCAAGGCAAGCAAAGGGTAACGCAAGGCAAGGCACGGTGAGGCTAGACAAGGCTACTGCACGAAAACGCAAGGATAGGCAATGCACGACAATGCAAGGAAAGCTTAAAGCAAAGGAAGGCACGGTCAGGCGAGATAAGGCTAAGGCACGACAACGCAAGGCTAGGCAATTCAGGGAAGGCAAGCAAAGAGTAACGGAAGGTAAGCAAGGAAAGGAAAAGCAAGGAAAGGCAAGGGTAACGGAAGGAACGGCACGGCAAGGGGGAACAAGTCTCAGGCACGACACCGAACGCTAGGCAATGAACGGCAAGGCAAGGAAAGGGTAACGCAAGGCAAGGCACGGTGAGGCCAGGCAAGGCTAATGCACGACAACGCAAGGCTAGGGAATGCACGACAATGCAAAGAAAGCTTAAAGCAAAGGAAGGCACGGTCAGGCGAGATAAGGCTAAGGCACGACAACGCAAGGCTAGGAAATGCACGGAAGGCAAGCAAAGAGTAACGGAAGGTAAGGAAGGCAAGGGAAAGCAAAGAAAGGCAAGTGTAACGGAAGGAACGGCACGGCAAGGGGAAACAAGGCTAAGGCACGACAACGCACGCTAGGCAATGCACGGCAAGGCAAGGAAAGGGTAACGCATGGGAAAGCACCGTCAGGCGAGGCAAGCCTAAGGCATGACAACGCAAGGCTAGGCAATGCACGGAAAGCAAGCAAAGAGTAACGGAACGCAAGGAAGGCAAGGGAAAGCATGGGAAGGCAAGGGTAACGGAAGGAACGGCACGGCAAGGGTTAACAAGGCTAAGGCACGACAACGCACGCTAGGCAATGCACGGCAAGGCAAGGAAAGGGTAACGCAAGGCAAGGCACGGTGAGGCTAGGCAAGGCTAATGCACGACAACGCAAGGCTAGGCAATGCACGACAATGCAAGGAAAGCTTAAAGCAAAGGAAGGCACGGTCAGGCGAGATAAGGCTAAGGCACGACAACGCAAGGCTAGGCAATGCACGGAAGGGAAGCAAAGAGTAACGGAAGGTAAGCAAGGCAAGGAAAAGCAAGGAAAGGCAAGGGTAACGGAAGGAACTGCACGGCAAGGGGAAACAAGGCTAAGGCACGGCAACGCAGGCTGGGCAATGCACGGCAAGGCAAGTAAAGGGTAACGCATGGGAAAGCACGTTCAGGCGAGGCAAGGCTAAGGCACGACAACGCAAGGCTAGGCAATGCACGGAAGGCAAGCAAAGAGTAACGGAAGGTAAGGAAGGCAAGGGAAAGCAAAGAAAGGCAAGTGTAACGGAAGGAACTGCACGGCAAAGGGAAACAAGGCTAAGGCACGACAACGAACGGCTAGGCAATGGACGGAAAGGCAAGCAAAGGGTAACGCAAGGCAAGGCACGGTGAGGCTAGACAAGGCTACTGCACGAAAACGCAAGGCTAGGCAATGCACGACAATGCAAGGAAAGCTTAAAGCAAAGGAAGGCAAGGTCAGGCGAGATAAGGCAAAGGCACGACAACGCAAGGCTAGGCACTTCAGGGAAGGCAAGCAAAGAGTAACGGAAGGTAAGCAAGGCAAGGAAAAGCAAGGAAAGGCAAGGGTAACGGAAGGAACGGCACGGCAAGGGGGAACAAGTCTCAGGCACGACACCGAACCCTAGGCAATGAACGGCAAGGCAAGGAAAGGGTAACGCATGGGAAAGCACGGTCAGGCGAGGCAAGGCTAAGGCACGACAACGCAAGGCTAGGCAATGCACGGAAGGGAAGGCAAGAGTAACGGAAGGTAAGGAAGGCAAGGGAAAGCAAGGAAAGGCAAGTGTAACGGAAGGAACGGCACGGCACGGGGAAACAAGGCTAAGGCACGACAACGCACGCTAGGCAATGCACGGCAAGGCAAGGAAAGGGTAACGCATGGGAAAGCACGGTCAGGCGAAGTAAGGCTAAGGCATGACAACGAAAGGCTAGGCAATGCACGGAAAGCAAGCAAAGAGTAACGGAACGCCAGGAAGGCAAGGGAAAGCAAGGGAAGGCAAGGGTAACGGAAGGAACGGCACGGCAAGGGGTAACAAGGCTAAGGCACGACAACGCAGGGCTAGGCAATGCACGGCAAGGCAAGCAAAGAGTAACGGAAGGAAAGGAAGGCAAGGCAAAGCCAGGCAAGGCAAGTGTAACAAAAGGCACGCAACGGCAAGGGGAAACAAGGCTAAGGCACGACAACGCAGGGCTAGGCAATGCACGGCAAGGCAAGGAAAGGGTAACGCAGGGGAAGGCACGGTCAGGTGAGGCAAGGATAAGGCACGACAATGCAAGGCTAGGCAATGCACGGCAAGGCAAAGAAAGAGTAACGGAAGGAAAGGAAGGCAAGGCAAATACAGGCAAGGCAAGTGTAACAAAAGGTACGGCACGGCAAGGGGAAACAAGGCTAACGCACGACAACGCACGGCTAGGCAATGCACGGCAAGGCAAGGAAAGGGTAACGCAAGGCAAGGCACGGTGAGGCTAGGCAAGGCTAATGCACGGAAAACGCAAGGCTAGGCAATGCACGACAATGCAAGGAAAGCTTAAAGCAAAGGAAGGCAAGGTCAGGCGAGATAAGGCAAGGCCTGACAACGCAAGGCTCACGAAAACGCAAGGCTAGGCAATGCACGACAATGCAAGGAAAGCTTAAAGCAAAGGAAGGCAAGGTCAGGCGAGATAAGGCAAAGGCCTGACAACGCAAGGCTAGGCAATTCAGCACGACAACGCAAGGCGAGGCAATGCACGACAACGCAAGGCGAGGCAATGCACGACAATGCAAGGAAAGCTTTAAGCAAAGGAAGGCACGGTCAGGCGAGATAAGGCTTAGGCACGACAACGCAAGGCTAGGCAATGCACGGAAGGCAAGCAAAGAGTAACGGAAGGTAAGGAAGGCAAGGGAAAGCAAAGAAAGGCAAGTGTAACGGAAGGAACGGCACGGCAAGGGGGAACAAGTCTCAGGCACGACACCGAACACTAGGCAATGAACGGCAAGGCAAGGAAAGGGTAACGCATGGGAAGGCACGGTCAGGCGAGGCAAGGCTAAGGCACGACAACGCAAGGCTAGGCAATGCACGGAAGGCAAGGAAAGAGTAACGGAAGGTAAGGAAGGCAAGGGAAAGCAAGAAAAGGCAAGTGTAACGGAAGGAACGGCACGGCACGGGGAAACAAGGCTAAGGCACGACAACGCGCGCTAGGCAATGCACGGCAAGGCAAGGAAAGGGTAAAGCAGGGGAAAGCACGGTCAGGCGAGGGAAGGCTAAGGCACGACAATGCAAGGCTAGGCAATGCACGGCAAGGCAAGGAAAGAGTAACGGAAGGAAAGGAAGGCAAGGCAAAGCCAGGGAAGGCAAGTGTAACAAAAGGCACGCCACGGCAAGGGGAATCAAGGCTAAGGCACGACAACACACGGCTAGGAAATGCACGGAAGGCAAGCAAAGAGTAACGGAAGGTAAGGAATGCAAGGGAAAGCAAAGAAAGGCAAGTGTAACGGAAGGAACGGCACGGCAAGGGGAAACAAGGCTAAGGCACGACAACGCAGGGCTAGGCAATGCACGGCAAGGCAAGGAAAGGGTAACGCAGGGGAAGGCACGGTCAGGTGAGGCAAGGATAAGGCACGACAACGCAAGGCTAGGCAATGCACGGAAGGCAAGCAAAGAGTAACGGAAGGTAAGGAAGGCAAGGGAAGGCAAGGGAAGGCAAGGGTAACGGAAGGAACGGCACGGCAAGGGGAAACAAGGCTAAGGCAGGACAACGCACGCTAAGGCACGACAACGCAAGGCTAGGCAATGCACGGAAGGCAAGCAAAGAGTAACGGAAGGTAAGGAAGGAAAGGGAAAGCAAAGAAAGGCAAGTGTAACGGAAGGAACGGCACGGCAAGGGGAAACAAGGCTAAGGCACGACAACGCACGGCTAGGCAATGCACGGCAAGGCAAGCAAAGGGTAACGGAAGGCAAGGCACGGTGAGGCTAGACAAGGCTAATGCACGAAAACGCAAGGCTAGGCAATGCACGACAATGCAAGGAAAGCTTAAAGCAAAGGAAGGCACGGTCAGAAGAGATAAGGCTAAGGCACGACAACGCAAGGCTAGGCAATGCAGGGAAGGCAAGCAAAGAGTAACGGAAGGTAAGGAAGGCAAGGAAAGCAAGGAAAGGCAATGGTAAAGGAAGGAACGGCACGGTAAGGGGAATCAAGTCTAAGGCACGACAACACACGCTAGGCAATGCACGGCAAGGGAAGGAAAGGGTAACGCATGGGAAAGCACGGTCAGGCGAGGCAAGGCTAAGGAAAGCCAACGCAAGGCTAGGCAATGCACGGAAAGCAAGCAAGGAGTAACGGAATGCAAGGAAGGAAAGGGAAAGCAAGGGAAGGCAATGGTAACGGAAGGAACGGCACGGCAAGGGGTAACAAGGCTAAGGCACGGCAACGCAGGGCTAGGCAATGCCCGGCAAGGCAAGGAAAGGGTAACGCAGGGCAAGGCACGGTCAGGTGAGGCAAGGATAAGGCACGACAATGCAAGGCTAGGCAATGCACGGAAAGCAAGCAAAGAGTAACGGAATGCAAGGAAGGCAAGGGAAAGCAAGGGAAGGCAAGGGTACCGGAAGGAACGGCACGGCAAGGGGTAACAAGGCTAAGGCACGGCAACGCAGGGCTAGGCAATGCCCGGCAAGGCAAGGAAAGGGTAACGCAGGGGAAGGCACGGTCAGGTGAGGCAAGGATAAGGCACGACAATGCAAGGCTAGGCAATGCACGGCAAGGCAAGGAAAGAGTAACGGAAGGAAAGGAAGGCAAGTGAAAGCCAGGAAAGGCAAGTGTAACAAAAGGCACGCCACGGCAAGGGGAAACAAGGCTAAGGCACGACAACGCACGGCTAGGCAATGCACGGCAAGGCAAGGAAAGGGTAACGCAAGGCAAGGCACGGTGAGGCTAGGCAAGGCTAATGCACGACAACGCAAGGCTAGGCAATGCACGACAATGCAAGGAAAGCTTAAAGCAAAGGAAGGCACAGTCAGGCGAGATAAGGCTAAGGCACGACAACGCAAGGCTAGGCAATGCAGGGAAGGGAAGCAAAGAGTAACGGAAGGTAAGCAAGGCAAGGAAAAGCAAGGAAAGGCAAGGGTAACGGAAGGAACTGCACGGCAAGGGGAAACAAGGCTAAGGCACGGCAACGCAGGCTGGGCAATGCACGGCAAGGCAAGGAAAGGGTAACGCATGGGAAAGCACGTTCAGGCGAGGCAAGGCTAAGGCACGACAACGCAAGGCTAGGCAATGCACGGAAGGCAAGCAAAGAGTAACGGAAGGTAAGGAAGGCAAGGGAAAGCAAAGAACGGCAAGTGTAACGGAAGGAACGGCACGGCAAGGGGAAACAAGGCTTAGGCACGACAACGCACGGCTAGGCAATGCACGGCAAGGCAAGCAAAGGGTAACGCAAGGCAAGGCACGGTGAGGCTAGGCAAGGCTAATGCACGGAAACGCAATGCTAGGCAATCCACGACAATGCAAGGAAAGCTTAAAGCAAAGGAAGGCAAGGTCAGGCGAGATAAGGCAAAGGCACGACAACGCAAGGCTAGGCAATTCAGGGAAGGCAAGCAAAGAGTAACGGAACGCAAGGAAGGCCAAGGGAAAGCAAGGGAAGGCAAGGGTAACGGAAGGAACGGCACGGCAAGGGGTAACAAGGCTAAGGCACGACAACGCACGCTAGGCAATGCAGGGCAAAGCAAGGAAAGGGTAACGCATGGGAAAGCACGGTCAGGCGAGGCAAGGGTAAGGCACGACAACGCAAGGCTAGGAAATTCAGGGAAGGCAAGCAAAGAGTAACGGAAGGTAAGGAAGGCAAGGAAAAGCAAGGAAAGGCAAGGGTAACGGAAGGAACGGCACGGCAAGGGGGAACAAATCTAAGGCACGACACCGAACGCTAGGCAATGAACGGCAAGGCAAGGAAAGGGTAACGCATGGGAAAGCACGGTCAGGCGAGGCAAGGCTAAGGCACGACAACTCAACCCTAGGCAATGCACGGAAGGCAAGCAAAGAGTAACGGAAGGTAAGGAAGGCAAGGGAAAGCAAGGAAAGGCAAGTGTTACGGAAGGAACGGCACGGCAAGGGGAAACAAGGTTAAGGCACGACAACGCACGCTAGGCAATGCACGGCAAGGCAAGGAAAGGGTAACGCATGGGAAAGCACGTTCAGGCGAGGCAAGGCTAAGGCATGACAACGCAAGGCTAGGCAATGCACGGAAAGCAAGCAAAGAGTAACGGAACGCAAGGAAGGCAAGGGAAAGCAAGGGAAGGCAAGGGTAACGGAAGGAACGGCACGGCAAGGGGTAAGAAGGCTAAGGCACGACAACGCAGGGCTAGGCAATGCACGGCAAGGCAAGGAAAGGGTAACGCAGGGGAAGGCACGGTCAGGTGAGGCAAGGATAAGGCACGACAATGCAAGGCTAGGCAATGCACGGCAAGGCAAGGAAAGTGTAACGGAAGGAAAGGAAGGCAAGGCAAAGCCAGGCAAGGCAAGTATAACAAAAGGCACGCCACGGCAAGGGGAAACAAGGCTAAGGCACGAAAACGCACGGCTAGGCAATGCACGGCAAGGCAAGGAAAGGGTAACGCAAGGCAAGGCACGGTGAGGCTAGGCAAGGCTAATGCACGACAACGCAAGGCTAGGCAATGCACGACAATGCAAGGAAAGCTTAAAGCAAAGGAAGGCACGGTCAGGCGAGATAAGGCTAAGGCACGACAACGCAAGGCTAGGCAATGCAGGGAAGGGAAGCAAAGAGTAACGGAAGGTAAGCAAGGCAAGGAAAAGCAAGGAAAGGCAAGGGTAACGGAAGGAACTGCACGGCAAGGGGAAACAAGGCTAAGGCACGGCAACGCAGGCTGGGCAATGCACGGCAAGGCAAGTAAAGGGTAACGCATGGGAAAGCACGTTCAGGCGAGGCAAGGCTAAGGCACGACAACGCAAGGCTAGGCAATGCACGGAAGGCAAGCAAAGAGTAACGGAAGGTAAGGAAGGCAAGGGAAAGCAAGGGAAGGCAAGGGTAACGGAAGGAACGGCACGGCAAGTGGTAACAAGGCTAAGGCACGACAACGCAGGGCTAGGCAATGCACGGAAAGGCAAGCAAAGAGTAACGGAAGGAAAGGAAGGCAAGGCAAAGCCAGGCGAGGCAAGTGTAACAAAAGGCACGCCACGGCAAGGGGTAACAAGGCTAAGGCACGACAACACACGGCTAGGAAATGCACGGCAAGGCAAGGAAAGGGTAACGCAAGGCAAGGCACGGTGAGGCTAGGCAAGGTTAATGAACGACAACGCAAGGCTAGGCAATGCACGACAATACAAGGAAAGCTTAAAGCAAAGGAAGGCACGGTCATGCGAGATAAGGCTAAGGCACGACAACGCAAGGCTAGGCAATGCAGGGAAGGCAAGCAAAGAGTAACGGAAGGTAAGGAAGGCAAGGGAAAGCAAGGAAAGGCAATGGTAACGGAAGGAACGGCACGGCAAGGGGAAACAAGTCTAAGGCACGACAACGCACGCTAGGCAATGCACGGCAAGGCAAGGAAAGGGTAACGCATGGGAAAGCACGGTCAGGCGAGGCAAGGCTAAGGAAAGCCAACGCAAGGCTAGGCAATGCACGGAAAGCAAGCAAGGAGTAACGGAATGCAAGGAAGGAAAGGGAAAGCAAGGGAAGGCAAGGGTAACGGAAGGAACGGCACGGCAAGGGGTAACAAGGCTAAGGCACGGCAACGCAGGGCTAGGCAATGCCCGGCAAGGCAAGGAAAGGGTAACGCAGGGGAAGGCACGGTCAGGTGAGGCAAGGATAAGGCACGACAATGCAAGGCTAGGCAATGCACGGAAAGCAAGCAAAGAGTAACGGAACGCAAGGAAGGCAAGGGAAAGCAAGGGAAGGCAAGGGTACCGGAAGGAACGGCACGGCAAGGGGTAACAAGGCTAAGGCACGGCAACGCAGGGCTAGGCAATGCCCGGCAAGGAAAGGAAAGCGTAACGCTGGGGAAGGCACGGTCAGGTGAGGCAAGGATAAGGCACGACAATGCAAGGCTAGGCACTGCACGGCAAGGCAAGGAAAGAGTAACGGAAGGAAAGGAAGGCAAGTCAAAGCCAGGAAAGGCAAGTGTAACAAAAGGCACGCCACGGCAAGGGGAAACAAGGCTAAGGCACGACAACGCACGGCTAGGCAATGCACGGCAAGGCAAGGAAAGGGTAACGCAAGGCAAGGCACGGTGAGGCTAGGCAAGGCTAATGCACGACAACGCAAGGCTAGGCAATGCACGACAATGCAAGGAAAGCTTAAAGCAAAGGAAGGCACGGTCAGGCGAGATAAGGCTAAGGCACGACAACGCATGGCTAGGCAATGCACGGAAGGCAAGCAAAGAGTAACGGAAGGTAAGGAAGGCAAGGGAAAGCAAAGAAAGGCAAGTGTAACGGAAGGAACGGCACGGCAAGGGGAAACAAGGCTAAGGCACGACAACGCACGCTAGGCAATGCACGGCAAGGCAAGGAAAGGGTAACGCATGGGAAAGCACGGTCAGGCGAGGCAAGCCTAAGGCATGACAACGCAAGGCTAGGCAATGCACGGAAAGCAAGCAAAGAGTAACGGAACGCAAGGAAGGCAAGGGAAAGCAAGGGAAGGCAAGGGTAACGGAAGGAACGGCACGGCAAGGGGGAACAAGTCTAAGGCACGACACCGAACGCTAGGCAACGGCAAGGGAAGGAAAGGGAAACGCATGGGAAAGCACGGTCAGGCGAGGCAAGGCTAAGGCACGACAACGCAAGGCTAGGCAATGCACGGAAGGCAAGCAAAGAGTAACGGAAGGTAAGGAAGGCAAGGGAAAGTAAGGAAAGGCAAGTGTAACGGAAGGAACGGCACGGCAAGGGGAAACAAGGCTAAGGCACGACAACGCACGCTAGGCAATGCACGGCAAGGCAAGGAAAGGGTAACGCATGGGAAAGCACGGTCAGGCGAGGCAAGGCTAAGGCATGACAACGCAAGGCTAGGCAATGCACGGAAAGCAAGCAAAGAGTAACGGAACGCAAGGAGGGCAAGGGAAAGCAAGGGAAGGCAAGGGTAACGGAAGGAACGGCACGGCAAGGGGTAAGAAGGCTAAGGCACGACAACGCAGGGCTAGGCAATGCACGGCAAGGCAAGGAAAGGGTAACGCATGGGAAAGCACGGTCAGGCGAGGCAAGCCTAAGGCATGACAACGCAAGGCTAGGCAATGCACGGAAAGGAAGCAAAGAGTAACGGAACGCAAGGAAGGCAAGGGAAAGCAAGGGAAGGCAAGGGTAACGGAAGGAACGGCACGGCAAGGGCTAAGAAGGCTAAGGCACGACAACGCAGGGCTAGGCAATGCACGGCAAGGCAAGGAAAGGGTAACGCAGGGGAAGGCACGGAGGGGTGAGGCAAGGATAAGGCACGACAATGCAAGGCTAGGCAATGCACGACAATGCAAGGAAAGCTTAAAGCAAAGGAAGGCACGGTCAGGCGAGATAAGGCTTAGGCACGACAACGCAAGGCTAGGCAATGCACGGAAGGCAAGTAAAGAGTAACGGAAGGTAAGGAAGGCAAGGGAAAGCAAGGAAAGGCAATGGTAACGGAAGGAACGGCACGGCAAGGGGAAACAAGGCTAAGGCACGACAACGCAGGCTAGGCAATGCACGGCAAGGCAAGGAAACGGTAACGCATTGGAAAGCACGGTCAGGCGAGGCAAGGCTAAGGCACGACAACGCAAGGCTAGGCAATGCACGGAAAGCAAGCAAAGAGTAACGGAAGGTAAGGAAGGCAAGGGAAAGCAAGGAAAGGCAAGTGTTACGGAAGGAACGGCACGGCAAGGGGAAACAAGGTTAAGGCACGACAACGCACGCTAGGCAATGCACGGCAAGGCAAGGAAAGGGTAACGCATGGGAAAGCACGGTCAGGCGAGGCAAGGCTAAGGCATGACAACGCAAGGCTAGGCAATGCACGGAAAGCAAGCAAAGAGTAACGGAACGCAAGGAAGGCAAGGGAAAGCAAGGGAAGGCAAGGGTAACGGAAGGAACGGCACGGCAAGGGGTAACAAGGCTAAGGCACGACAACGCAGGGCTAGGCAATGCACGGCAAGGCAAGGAAAGGGTAACGCAGGGGAAGGCACGGTCAGGTGAGGCAAGGATAAGGCACGACAATGCAAGGCTAGGCAATGCAAGGCAAGGCAAGGAAAGAGTAACGGAAGGAAAGGAAGGCAAGGCAAAGCCAGGCAAGGCAAGTGTAACAAAAGGCACGCCACGGCAAGGGGAATCAAGGCTAAGGCACGACAACGCACGGCTAGGCAATGCACGGCAAGGCAAGGAAAGGGTAACGCAAGGCACGGCACGGTGAGGCTAGGCAAGGCTAATGCACGACAACGCAAGGCTAGGCAATGCACGACAATGCAAGGAAAGCTTAAAGCAAAGGAAGGCACGGTCAGGCGCGATAAGGCTAAGGCACGACAACGCATGGCTAGGCAATGCACGGAAGGCAAGCAAAGAGTAACGGAAGGTAAGGAAGGCAAGGGAAAGCAAAGAAAGGCAAGTGTAACGGAAGGAACGGCACGGCAAGGGGAAACAAGGCTAAGGCACGACAACGCACGCTAGGCAATGCACGGCAAGGCAAGGAAAGGGTAACGCATGGGAAAGCACGGTCAGGCGAGGCAAGCCTAAGGCATGACAACGCAAGGCTAGGCAATGCACGGAAAGCAAGCAAAGAGTAACGGAACGCAAGGAAGGCAAGGGAAAGCAAGGGAAGGCAAGGGTAACGGAAGGAACGGCACGGCAAGGGGTAACAAGGCTAAGGCACGACAACGCACGCTAGGCAATGCACGGCAAGGCAAGGAAAGGGTAACGCAGGGGAAAGCACGGTCAGGCGAGGCAAGGCTAAGGCACGACAACGCAAGGCTTCGAAATTCAGGGAAGGCAAGCAAAGAGTAACGGAAGTTAAGGAAGGCAAGGAAAAGCAAGGAAAGGCAAGGGTGACGGAAGGAACGGCACGGCAAGGGGGAACAAGTCTAAGGCACGACACCGAACGCTAGGCAATGAACGGCAAGGCAAGGAAAGGGTAACGCATGGGAAAGCACGGTCAGGCGAGGCAAGGCTATGCCACGACAACGCAAGGCTAGGCAATGCACGGAAGGCAAGCAAAGAGTAACGGAAGGTAAGGAAGGCAAGGGAAAGTAAGGAAAGGCAAGTGTAACGGAAGGAACGGCACGGCAAGGGGAAACAAGGCTAAGGCACGACAACGCACGCTAGGCAATGCACGGCAAGGCAAGGAAAGGGCAACGCATGGGAAAGCACGGTCAGGCGAGGCAAGGCTAAGGCATGACAACGCAAGGCTAGGCAATGCACGGAAAGCAAGCAAAGAGTAACGGAACGCAAGGAAGGCAAGGGAAAGCAAGGGAAGGCAAGGGTAACGGAAGGAACGGCACGGCAAGGGGTAACAAGGCTAAGGCACGACAACGCAGGGCAAGGCAATGCACGGCAAGGCAAGGAAAGGGTAACGCATGGGAAAGCACGGTCAGGCGAGGCAAGCCTAAGGCATGACAACGCAAGGCTAGGCAATGCACGGAAAGGAAGCAAAGAGCAACGGAACGCAAGGAAGGCAAGGGAAAGCAAGGGAAGGCAAGGGTAACGGAAGGAACGGCACGGCAAGGGGTAACAAGGCTAAGGCACGACAACGCACGCTAGGCAATGCACGGCAAGGCAAGGAATGGGTAACGCAAGGCAAGGCACGGTGAGGCTAGGCAAGGCTAATGCACGACAACGCAAGGCTAGGCAATGCACGACAATGCAAGGAAAGCTTAAAGCAAAGGAAGGCACGGTCAGGCGAGATAAGGCTAAGGCACGACAACGCAAGGCTAGGCAATGCAGGGAAGGGAAGCAAAGAGTAACGGAAGGTAAGCAAGGCAAGGAAAAGCAAGGAAAGGCAAGGGTAACGGAAGGAACTGCACGGCAAGGGGAAACAAGGCTAAGGCACGGCAACGCAGGCTGGGCAATGCACGGCAAGGCAAGTAAAGGGTAACGCATGGGAAAGCACGTTCAGGCGAGGCAAGGCTAAGGCACGACAACGCAAGTCTAGGCAATGCACGGAAGGCAAGCAAAGAGTAACGGAAGGCAAGGAAGGCAAGGGAAAGCAAAGAAAGGCAAGTGTAACGGAAGGAACTGCACGGCAAGGGGAAACAAGGCTCAGGCACGACAACGCACGGCTAGGCAATGCACGGCAAGGCAAGCAAAGGGTAACGCAAGGCAAGGCACGGTGAGGCAAGACAAGGCTAATGCACGAAAACGCAAGGCTAGGCAATGCACGACAATGCAAGGAAAGCTTAAAGCAAAGGAAGGCAAGGTTAGGCGAGATAAGGCAAAGGCACGACAACGCAAGGCTAGGCAATTCAGGGAAGGCAAGCAAAGAGTAACGGAAGGTAAGCAAGGCAAGGAAAAGCAAGGAAAGGCAAGGGTAACGGAAGGAACGGCACGGCAAGGGGGAACAAGTCTCAGGCACGACACCGAACGCTAGGCAATGAACGGCAAGGCAAGGAAAGGGTAACGCATGGGAAAGCTCGGTCAGGCGAGGCAAGGCTAAGGCACGACAACGCAAGGCTAGGCAATGCACGGAAGGCAAGCAAAGAGTAACGGAAGGTAAGGAAGGCAAGGGAAAGCAAGGAAAGGCAAGTGTAACGGAAGGAACGGCACGGCACGGGGAAGCAAGGCTAAGGCACGACAACGCACGCTAGGCAATGCACGGCAAGGCAAGGAAAGGGTAACGCATGGGAAAGCACGGTCAGGCGAGGCAAGGCTAAGGCATGACAACGCAAGGCTAGGCAATGCACGGAAAGAAAGCAAAGAGTAACGGAACGCAAGGAAGGCAAGGGAAAGCAAGGGAAGGCAAGTGTAACGGAAGGAACGGCACGGCAAGGGGTAACAAGGCTAAGGCACGACAACGCAGGGCTAGGCAATGCACGGCAAGGAAAGCAAAGAGTAACGGAAGGAAAGGAAGGCAAGGCAAAGCCAGGCAAGGCAAGTGTAACAAAAGGCACGCAACGGCAAGGGGAAACAAGGCTAAGGCACGACAACACACGGGAAGGAAATGCACGGCAAGGCAAGGAAAGGGTAACGCATGGGAAAGCACGGTCAGGCGAGGCAAGGCTAAGGAAAGCCAACGCAAGGCTAGGCAATGCACGGAAAGCAAGCAAGGAGTAACGGAATGCAAGGAAGGAAAGGGAAAGCAAGGGAAGGCAAGGTTAACGAAAGGAACGGCACGGCAAGGTGTAACAAGGCTAAGGCACGACAACACACGGCTAGGAAATGCACGGCAAGGCAAGGAAAGGGTAACGCAAGGCAAGGCACGGTGAGGCTAGGCAAGGCTAATGCACGAAAACGCAAGGGTAGGCGATGCACGACAATGCAAGGAAAGCTTAAAGCAAAGGAAGGCAAGGTCAGGCGAGATAAGGCTAAGGCACGACAACGGAAGGCAAGGAAATTCAGGGAAGGCAAGCAAAGAGTAACGGAAGGTAAGCAAGGCAAGGAAAAGGAAGGAAAGGCCAGGGTAACGGAAGGAACGGCACGGCAAGGGGAAACAAGTCTAAGGCACGACACCGAACGCTAGGCAATGAACGGCAAGGCAAGGAAAGGGTAACGCATGGGAAAGCACGGTCAGGCGAGGCAAGGCTAAGGCATGACAACGCAAGGCTAGGCAATGCACGGAAAGCAAGCAAAGAGTAACGGAACGCAAGGAAGGCAAGTGAAAGCAAGGGAAGGCAAGGGTAACGGAAGGAACGGCACGGCAAGGGGTAAGAAGGCTAAGGCACGACAACGCAGGGCTAGGCAATGCACGGCAAGGCAAGGAAAGGGTAACGCAGGGGAAGGCACGGTCAGGTGAGGCAAGGATAAGGCACGACAATGCAAGGCTAGGCAATGCACTGCAAGGCAAGGAAAGAGTAACGGAAGGAAAGGAAGGCAAGGCAAAGCCAGGCAAGGCAAGTGTAACAAAAGGCACGCCACGGCAAGGGGAATCAAGGCTAAGGCACGACAACGCACGGCTAGGCAATGCACGGCAAGGCAAGGAAAGGGTAACGCAAGGCAAGGCACGGTGAGGCTAGGCAAGGCTAATGCACGACAACGCAAGGCTAGGCAATGCACGACAATGCAAGGAAAGCTTAAAGCAAAGGAAGGCACGGTCAGGCGAGATAAGGCTTAGGCACGACAACGCAAGGCTAGGCAATGCACGGAAGGCAAGCAAAGAGTAACGGAAGGTAAGGAAGGCAAGGGAAAGCAAAGAAAGGCAAGTGTAACGGAAGGAACGGCACGGCAAGGGGAAACAAGGCTAAGGCACGACAACGCACGCTAGGCAATGCACGGCAAGGCAAGGAAAGGGTAACGCATGGGAAAGCACGGTCAGGCGAGGCAAGCCTAAGGCATGACAACGCAAGGCTAGGCAATGCACGGAAAGCAAGCAAAGAGTAACGGAACGCAAGGAAGGCAAGGGAAAGCAAGGGAAGGCAAGGGTAACGGAAGGAACGGCACGGCAAGGGGTAACAAGGCTAAGGCACGACAACGCACGCTAGGCAATGCACGGCAAGGCAAGGAAAGGCTAACGCATGGGAAAGCACGGTCAGGCGAGGCAAGGCTAAGGCACGACAACCCAAGGCTAGGAAATTCAGGGAAGGCAAGCAAAGAGTAGCGGAAGGTAAGCAAGGCAAGGAAAAGGAAGGAAAGGCCAGGGTAACGGAAGGAACGGCACGGCAAGGGGTAACAAGGCTAAGGCACGACAACGCAGGGCTAGGCAATGCACGGCAAGGAAAGCAAAGAGTAACGGAAGGAAAGGAAGGCAAGGCAAAGCCAGGCAAGGCAAGTGTAACAAAAGGCACGCAACGGCAAGGGGAAACAAGGCTAAGGCACGACAACACACGGGAAGGAAATGCACGGCAAGGCAAGGAAAGGGTAACGCATGGGAAAGCACGGTCAGGCGAGGCAAGGCTAAGGAAAGCCAACGCAAGGCTAGGCAATGCACGGAAAGCAAGCAAGGAGTAACGGAATGCAAGGAAGGAAAGGGAAAGCAAGGGAAGGCAAGGGTAACGGAAGGAACGGCACGGCAAGGGGTAACAAGGCTAAGGCACGACAACACACGGCTAGGAAATGCACGGCAAGGCAAGGAAAGGGTAACGCAAGGCAAGGCACGGTGAGGCTAGGCAAGGTTAATGCACGACAACGCAAGGCTAGGCAATGCACGACAATGCAAGGAAAGCTTAAAGCAAAGGAAGGCACGGTCAGGCGAGATAAGGCTAAGGCACGACAACGCAAGGCTAGGCAATGCACGGCAAGGCAAGCAAAGGGTAACGCAAGGAAAGGCACGGTGAGGCTAGGCAAGGCTAATGCACGAAAACGCAAGGCTAGGCGATGCACGACAATGCAAGGAAAGCTTAAAGCAAAGGAAGGCAAGGTCAGGCGAGATAAGGCTAAGGCACGACAACGCAAGGCTAGGAAATTCAGGGAAGGCAAGCAAAGAGTAACGGAAGGTAAGCAAGGCAAGGAAAAGGAAGGAAAGGCCAGGGTAACGGAAGGAACGGCACGGCAAGGGGAAACAAGTCTAAGGCACGACACCGAACGCTAGGCAATGAAGGGCAAGGCAAGGAAAGGGTAACGCATTTGAAAGCACGGTCAGGCGAGGCAACGCTAAGGCACGACAACGCAAGGCTAGGCAATGCACGGAAGGCAAGCAAAGAGTAACGGAAGGTAAGGAAGGCAAGGGAAAGGAAGGAAAGGCAAGTGTAACGGAAGGAACGGCACGGCAAGGGGAAACAAGGCTAAGGCACGACAACGCACGCTAGGCAATGCACGGCAAGGCAAGGAAAGGGTAACGCATGGGAAAGCACGGTCAGGCGAGGCAAGCCTAAGGCATGACAACGCAAGCCTAAGCAATGCACGGAAAGCAAGCAAAGAGTAACGGAACGCAAGGAAGGCAAGGGAAAGCAAGGGAAGGCAAGGGTAACGGAAGGAACGGCACGGCAAGGGGTAACAAGGCTAAGGCACGACAACGCACGCTAGGCAATGCACGGCAAGGCAAGGAAAGGGTAACGCATGGGAAAGCACGGTCAGGCGAGGCAAGGCTAAGGCACGACAACGCAAGGCTAGGAAATTCAGGGAAGGCAAGCAAAGAGTAACGGAAGGTAAGGAAGGCAAGGAAAAGCAAGGAAAGGCAAGGGTAACGGAAGGAACGGCACGGCAAGGGGGAACAAGTCTAAGGTACGACACCGAACGCTAGGCAGTGAACGGCAAGGCAAGGAAAGGGTAACGCATGGGAAAGCACGGTCAGGCGAGGCAAGGCTAAGGCACGACAACGCAAGGCTAGGCAATGCACGGAAGGCAAGCAAAGTGTAACGGAAGGTAAGGAAGGCAAGGGAAAGCAAGGAAAGGCAAGTGTAACGGAAGGAACGGCACGGCAAGGGGAAACAAGGCTAAGGCACGACAACGCACGCTAGGCAATGCACGGCAAGGCAAGGAAAGGGTAACGCATGGGAAAGCACGGTGAGGCGAGGCAAGGCTAAGGCATGACAACGCAAGGCTAGGCAATGCACGGAAAGCAAGCAAAGAGTAACGGAACGCAAGGAAGGCAAGGGAAAGCAAGGGAAGGCAAGGGTAACGGAAGGAACGGCACGGCAAGGGGTAAGAAGGCTAAGGCACGATAACGCAGGGCTAGGCAATGCACGGCAAGACAAGGAAAGGGTAACGTAGGGGAAGGAACGGTCAGGTGAGGCAAGGATAAGGCACGACAATGCAAGGCTAGGCAATGCACGGCAAGGCAAGGAAAGAGTAATGGAAGGAAAGGAAGGCAAGGCAAAGCCAGGCAAGGCAAGTGTAACAAAAGGCACGCCACGGCAAGGGGAATCAAGGCTAAGGCACGACAACGCACGGCTAGGCAATGCACGGGAAGGCAAGGAAAGGGTAACGCAAGGCAAGGCACGGTGAGGCTAGGCAAGGCTAATGCACGACAACGCAAGGCTAGGCAATGCACGACAATGCAAGGAAAGCTTAAAGCAAAGGAAGGCACGGTCAGGCGAGATAAGGCTAAGGCACGACAACGCATGGCTAGGCAATGCACGGAAGGCAAGCAAAGAGTAACGGAAGGTAAGCAAGGCAAGGAAAAGCAAGGAAAGGCAAGGGTAACGGAAGGAACTGCACGGCAAGGGGAAACAAGGCTAAGGCACGGCAACGCAGGCTGGGCAATGCACGGCAAGACAAGTAAAGGGTAACGCATGGGAAAGCACGTTCAGGCGAGGCAAGGCTAAGGCACGACAACGCAAGGCTAGGCAATGCACGGAAGGCAAGCAATGAGTAACGGAAGGTAAGGAAGGCAAGGGAAAGCAAAGAAAGGCAAGTGTAACGGAAGGAACTTCACGGCAAGGGGAAACAAGGCTAAGGCACGACAACGCACGGCTAGGCAATGCACGGCAAGGCAAGCAAAGGGTAACGCAAGGCAAGGCACGGTGAGGCTAGACAAGGCTAATGCACGAAAACGCAAGGCTAGGCAATGCACGACAATGCAAGGAAAGCTTAAAGCAAAGGAAGGCAAGGTCCGGCGAGATAAGGCAAAGGCACGACAACGCAAGGCTAGGCAATTCAGGGAAGGCAAACAAAGAGTAACGGAAGGTAAGCAAGGCAAGGAAAAGCAAGGAAAGGCAAGGGTAACGGAAGGAACGGCACGGCAAGGGGGAACAAATCTCAGGCACGACACCGAACGCTAGGCAATGAACGGCAAGGCAAGGAAAGGGTAACGCATGGGAAAGCACGGTCAGGAGAGGCAAGGCTAAGGCACGACAACGCAAAGCTAGGGAATGCACGGAAGGCAAACAAAGAGTAACGGAAGGTAAGCAAGGCAAGGAAAAGCAAGGAAAGGCAAGGGTAACGGAAGGAACGGCACGGCACGGGGAAGCAAGGCTAAGGCACGACAACGCACGCTAGGCAATGCACGGCAAGGCAAGGAAAGGGTAACGCATGGGAAAGCACGGTCAGGCGAGGCAAGGCTAAGGCATGACAACGCAAGGCTAGGCAATGCACGGAAAACAAGCAAAGAGTAACGGAACGCAAGGAAGGCAAGGGAAAGCAAGGGAAGGCAAGGGTAACGGAAGGAACGGCACGGCAAGGGGTAACAAGGCTAAGGCACGACAACGCAGGGCTAGGCAATGCACGGCAAGGAAAGCAAAGAGTAACGGAAGGAAAGGAAGGCAAGGCAAAGCCAGGCAAGGCAAGTGTAACAAAAGGCACGCAACGGCAAGGGGAAACAAGGCTAAGGCACGACAACACACGGGAAGGAAATGCACGGCAAGGCAAGGAAAGGGTAACGCATGGGAAAGCACGGTCAGGCGAGGCAAGGCTAAGGAAAGCCAACGCAAGGCTAGGCAATGCACGGAAAGCAAGCAAGGAGTAACGGAATGCAAGGAAGGAAAGGGAAAGCAAGGGAAGGCAAGGGTAACGGAAGGAACGGCACGGCAAGGGGTAACAAGGCTAAGGCACGACAACACACGGCTAGGAAATGCACGGCAAGGCAAGGAAAGGGTAACGCAAGGCAAGGCACGGTGAGGCTAGGCAAGGTTAATGCACGACAACGCAAGGCTAGGCAATGCACGACAATGCAAGGAAAGCTTAAAGCAAAGGAAGGCACGGTCAGGCGAGATAAGGCTAAGGCACGACAACGCAAGGCTAGGCAATGCACGGCAAGGCAAGCAAAGGGTAACGCAAGGAAAGGCACGGTGAGGCTAGGCAAGGCTAATGCACGAAAACGCAAGGCTAGGCGATGCACGACAATGCAAGGAAAGCTTAAAGCAAAGGAAGGCAAGGTCAGGCGAGATAAGGCTAAGGCACGACAACGCAAGGCTAGGAAATTCAGGGAAGGCAAGCAAAGAGTAACGGAAGGTAAGCAAGGCAAGGAAAAGGAAGGAAAGGCCAGGGTAACGGAAGGAACGGCACGGCAAGGGGAAACAAGTCTAAGGCACGACACCGAACGCTAGGCAATGAACGGCAAGGCAAGGAAAGGGTAACGCATTTGAAAGCACGGTCAGGCGAGGCAACGCTAAGGCACGACAACGCAAGGCTAGGCAATGCACGGAAGGCAAGCAAAGTGTAACGGAAGGTAAGGAAGGCAAGGGAAAGGAAGGAAAGGCAAGTGTAACGGAAGGAACGGCACGGCAAGGGGAAACAAGGCTAAGGCACGAAAACGCACGGCTAGGCAATGCACGGAAAGGCAAGGAAAGGGTAACGCATGGGAAAGCACGGTCAGGCGATGCAAGGCTAAGGCATGACAACGCAAGGCTAGGCAATGCACGGAAAGCAAGCAAAGAGTAACGGAACGCAAGGAAGGCAAGGGAAAGCAAGGGAAGGCATGGGTAACGGAAGGAACGGCACGGCAAGGGGTAACAAGGCTAAGGCACGGCAACGCAGGGCTAGGCAATGCCCGGCAAGGCAAGGAAAGGGTAACGCATGGGAAGGCACGGTCAGGTGAGGCAAGGATAAGGCACGACAATGCAAGGCTAGGCAATGCACGGCAAGGCAAGGAAAGAGTAACGGAAGGAAAGGAAGGCAAGGCAAAGCCAGGCAAGGCAAGTGTAACAAAAGGCACGCCACGGCAAGGGGAATCAAGGGTAAGGCACGACAACGCACGGCTAGGCAATGCACGGCAAGGCAAGGAAAGGGTAACGCAAGGCAAGGCACGGTGAGGCTAGAAAAGGCTAATGCACGACAACGCAAGGCTAGGCAATGCACGACAATGCAAGGAAAGCTTAAAACAAAGGAAGGCACGGTCAGGCGAGATAAGGCTTAGGCACGACAACGCAATGCTAGGCAATGCACGGAAGGCAAGCAAAGAGTAACGGAAGGTAAGGAAGGCAAGGGAAAGCAAAGAAAGGCAAGTGTAACGGAAGGAACGGCACGGCAAGGGGAAACAAGGCTAAGGCACGACAACGCACGCTACGCAATGCACGGCAAGGCAAGGAAAGGGTAACGCAAGGCAAGGCACGGTGAGGCTAGGCAAGACTAATGCACGACAACGCAAGGCTAGGCAATGCACGACAATGCAAGGAAAGCTTAAAGCAAAGGAATGCACTGTCAGGCGAGATAAGGCTAAGGCACGACAACGCAAGGCTAGGCAATGCAGGGAAGGGAAGCAAAGAGTAACGGAAGGTAAGCAAGGCAAGGAAAAGCAAGGAAAGGCAAGGGTAACGGAAGGAACTGCACGGCAAGGGGAAACAAGGCTAAGGCACGGCAACGCAGGCTGGGCAATGCACGGCAAGGCAAGGAAAGGGTAACGCATGGGAAAGCACGTTCAGGCGAGGCAAGGCTAAGGCACGACAACGCAAGGCTCGGCAATGCACGGAAGGCAAGCAAAGAGTAACGGAAGGTAAGGAAGGCAAGGGAAAGCAAAGAAAGGCAAGTGTAACGGAAGGAACGGCACGGCAAGGGGAAACAAGGCTAAGGCACGACAACGCACGGCTAGGCAATGCACGGCAAGGCAAGCAAAGGGTAACGCAAGGCAAGGCACGGTGAGGCTAGGCAAGGCTAATGCACGGAAACGCAATGCTAGGCAATGCACGACAATGCAAGGAAAGCTTAAAGCAAAGGAAGGCAAGGTCAGGCGAGATAAGGCAAAGGCACGACAACGCAAGGCTAGGCAATTCAGGGAAGGCAAGCAAAGAGTAACGGAAGGTAAGGAAGGCAAGGAAAAGTAAGGAAAGGCAAGGGTAACGGAAGGAACGGCACGGCAAGGGGGAACAAGTCTAAGGCACGACACCGAACGCTAGGCAATGAACGGCAAGGCAAGGAAAGGGTAACGCATGGGAAAGCACGGTCAGGCGAGGCAAGGCTAAGGCATGACAACGCAAGGCTAGGCAATGCACGGAAAGCAAGCAAAGAGTAACGGAACGCAAGGAAGGCAAGGGAAAGCAAGGGAAGGCAAGGGTAACGGAAGGAACCGCACGGCAAGGGGTAAGAAGGCTAAGGCACGACAACGCAGGGCTAGGCAATGCACGGCAAGGCAAGGAAAGGGTAACGCAGGGGAAGGCACGGTCAGGTGAGGCAAGGATAAGGCACGACAATGCAAGGCTAGGCAATGCACGGCAAGGCAAGGAAAGAGTCACGGAAGGAAAGGAAGGCAAGTCAAAGCCAGGAAAGGCAAGTGTAACAAAAGGCACGCCACGGCAAGGGGAAACAAGGCTAAGGCACGGCAACGCAGGGCTAGGCAATGCACGGCAAGGCAAGGAAAGAGTAACGGAAGGAAAGGAAGGCAAGGCAAAGCCAGTCAAGGCAAGTGTAACAAAAGGCACGCCACGGCAAGGGGAAACAAGGCTAAGGCACGACAACGCAGGGCTAGGCAATGCACGGCAAGGCAAGGAAAGGGTAACGCAAGGCAAGGCACGGTGAGGCTAGGCAAGGCTAATGCACGACAACGCAAGGCTAGGCAATGCACGACAATGCAAGGAAAGCTTAAAGCAAAGGAAGGCACGGTCAGGCGAGATAAGGCTAAGGCACGACAACGCAAGGCTAGGCAATGCAGGGAAGGGAAGCAAAGAGCAACGGAAGGTAAGCAAGGCAAGGAAAAGCAAGGAAAGGCAAGGGTAACGGAAGGAACTGCACGGCAAGGGGAAACAAGGCTAAGGCACGGCAACGCAGGCTGGGCAATGCACGGCAAGGCAAGTAAAGGGTAACGCATGGGAAAGCACGTTCAGGCGAGGCAAGGCTAAGGCACGACAACGCAAGGCTAGGCAATGCACGGAAGGCTAGCAAAGAGTAACGGAAGGTAAGGAAGGCAAGGGAAAGCAAAGAAAGGCAAGTGTAACGGAAGGAACGGCACGGTAAGGGGAAACAAGGCTAAGGCACGACAACGGACGGCTAGGCAATGCACGGCAAGGCAAGCAAAAGTTAACGCAAGGAAAGGCACGGTGAGGGTAGGCAAGGCTAATGCACGAAAACGCAAGGCTAGGCGATGCACGACAATGCAAGGAAACTTAAAGCAAAGGAAGGCAAGGGCAGGCGAGATAAGGCTAAGGCACGACAAGGCACGGCTAGGAAATTCAGGGAAGGCAAGCAAAGACTAACGGAAGGTAAGGAAGGCAAGGAAAAGGAAGGAAAGGCCAGGGTAACGGAAGGAACGGCACGGCAAGGGGAAACAAGTCTAAAGCACGACACCGAACGCTAGGCAATGAACGGCAAGGCAAGGAAAGGGTAACGCATTTGAAAGCACGGTCAGGCGAGGCAACGCTAATGCACGACAACGCAAGGCTAGGCAATGCACGGAAGGCAAGCAAAGAGTAACGGAAGGTAAGGAAGGCAAGGGAAAGGAAGGAAAGGCAAGTGTAACGGAAGGAACGGCACGGCAAGGGGAAAAAAGTCTAAGGCACGACAACGCACGGCTAGGCAATGCACGGAAAGCCAAGGAAAGGGTAACGCATGGGAAAGTACGGTCAGGCGATGCAAGGCTAAGGCATGACAACGAAGGCTAGGCAATGCACGGAAAGCAAGCAAAGAGTAACGGAACGCAAGGAAGGCAAGGGAAAGCAAGGGAAGGCAAGGGTAACGGAAGGAACGGCACGGCAAGGGGTAACAAGGCTAAGGCACGGCAACGCAGGGCTAGGCAATGCACGGCAAGGCAAGGAAAGGGTAACGCATGGGAAAGCACGGTCAGGCGAGGCAAGGCTATGCCACGACAACGCAAGGCTAGGCAATGCACGGAAGGCAAGCAAAGAGTAACGGAAGGTAAGGAAGGCAAGGGAAAGTAAGGAAAGGCAAGTGTAACGGAAGGAACGGAACGGCAAGGGGAAACAAGGCTAAGGCACGACAACGCACGCTAGGCAATGCACGGCAAGGCAAGGAAAGGGCAACGCATGGGAAAGCACGGTCAGGCGAGGCAAGGCTAAGGCATGACAACGCAAGGCTAGGCAATGCACGGAAAGCAAGCAAAGAGTAACGGAACGCAAGGAAGGCAAGGGAAAGCAAGGGAAGGCAAGGGTAACGGAAGGAACGGCACGGCAAGGGGAAACAAGGCTAAGGCACGACAACGCACGCTAGGCAATGCACGGCAAGGCAAGGAAAGGGTAACGCATGGGAAAGCACGGTCAGGCGAGGCAAGCCTAAGGCATGAGAACGCAAGGCTAGGCAATGCACGGAAAGGAAGCAAAGAGCAACGGAACGCAAGGAAGGCAAGGGAAAGCAAGGGAAGGCAAGGGTAACGGAAGGAACGGCACGGCAAGGGGTAACAAGGCTAAGGCACGACAACGCACGCTAGGCAATGCACGGCAAGGCAAGGAATGGGTAACGCAAGGCAAGGCACGGTGAGGCTAGGCAAGGCTAATGCACGACAACGCAAGGCTAGGCAATGCACGACAATGCAAGGAAAGCTTAAAGCAAAGGAAGGCACGGTCAGGCGAGATAAGGCTAAGGCACGACAACGCAAGGCTAGGCAATGCAGGGAAGGGAAGCAAAGAGTAACGGAAGGTAAGCAAGGCAAGGAAAAGCAAGGAAAGGCAAGGGTAACGGAAGGAACTGCACGGCAAGGGGAAACAAGGCTAAGGCACGGCAACGCAGGCTGGGCAATGCACGGCAAGGCAAGTAAAGGGTAACGCATGGGAAAGCACGTTCAGGCGAGGCAAGGCTAAGGCACGACAACGCAAGGCTAGGCAATGCACGGAAGGCAAGCAAAGAGTAACGGAAGGTAAGGAAGGCAAGGGAAAGCAAGGGAAGGCAAGGGTAACGGAAGGAACGGCACGGCAAGGGGTAACAAGGCTAAGGCACGACAACGCAGGGCTAGGCAATGCACGGCAAGGCAAGGAAAGAGTAACGGAAGGAAAGGAAGGCAAGGCAAAGCCAGGCAAGGCAAGTGTAACAAAAGGCACGCAACGGCAAGGGGAAACAAGGCTAAGGCACGACAACACACGGGAAGGAAATGCACGGCAAGGCAAGGAAAGGGTAACGCAAGGCAAGGCACGGTGAGGCTAGCCAAGGCTAATGCACGACAACGCAAGGCTAGGCAATGCACGACAATGCAAGGAAAGCTTAAAGCAAAGGAAGGCACGGTCAGGCGAGATAAGTCTAAGGCACGACAACGCAAGGCTAGGCAATGCACGGAAAGCAAGCAAGGAGTAACGGAATGCAAGGAAGGAAAGGAAAGCAAGGGAAGGCAAGGGTAACGGAAGGAACGGCACGGCAAGGGGAAACAAGGCTAAGGCACGACAACGCACGGCTAGGCAATGCACGGCAAGGCAAGCAAAGGGTAACGCAGGGGAAGGCACGGTCAGGTGAGGCAAGGATAAGGCACGACAATGCAAGGCTAGGCAATGCACGGCAAGGCAAGGAAAGAGTAACGGAAGGAAAGGAAGGCAAGTCAAAGCCAGGAAAGGCAAGTGTAACAAAAGGCACGCCACGGCAAGGGGAAACAAGGCTAAGGCACGACAACGCACGGCTAGGCAATGCACGGCAAGGCAAGGAAAGGGTAACGCAAGGCAAGGCACGGTGAGGCTAGGCAAGGCTAATGCACGACAACGCAAGGCTAGGCAATGCACGACAATGCAAGGAAAGCTTAAAGCAAAGGAATGCACGGTCAGGCGAGATAAGGCTAAGGCACGACAACGCAAGGCTAGGCAATGCACGGAAGGCAAGCAAAGAGTAACGGAAGGTAAGGAAGGCAAGGGAAAGCAAAGAAAGGCAAGTGTAACGGAAGGAACGGCACGGCAAGGGGAAACAAGGCTAAGGCACGACAACGCACGGCTAGGCAATGCACGGCAAGGCTAGCAAAGGGTAACGCAAGGCAAGGCACGGTGAGGCTAGGCAAGGCTAATGCACGGAAACGCAATGCTAGGCAATGCACGACAATGCAAGGAAAGCTTAAAGCAAAGGAAGGCAAGGTCAGGCGAGATAAGGCAAAGGCACGACAACGCAAGGCTAGGCAATTCAGGGAAGGCAAGCAAAGAGTAACGGAAGGTAAGGAAGGCAAGGAAAAGCAAGGAAAGGCAAGGGTAACGGAAGGAACGGCACGGCAAGGGGGAACAAGTCTAAGGCACGACACCGAACGCTAGGCAATGAACGGCAAGGCAAGGAAAGGGTAACGCATGGGAAAGCACGGTCAGGCGAGGCAAGGCTAAGGCATGACAACGCAAGGCTAGTCAATGCACGGAAAGCAAGCAAAGAGTAACGGAACGCAAGGAAGGCAAGGGAAAGCAAGGGAAGGCAAGGGTAACGGAAGGAACGGCACGGCAAGGGGTAAGAAGGCTAAGGCACGACAACGCAGGGCTAGGCAATGCACGGCAAGGCAAGGAAAGGGTAACGCAGGGGAAGGCACGGTCAGGTGAGGCAAGGATAAGGCACGACAATGCAAGGCTAGGCAATGCACGGCAAGGCAAGGAAAGAGTAACGGAAGGAAAGGAAGGCAAGGCAAAGCCAGGCAAGGCAAGTGTAACAAAAGGCACGCCACGGCAAGGGGAATCAAGGCTAAGGCACGACAACGCACGGCTAGGCAATGCACGGCAAGGCAAGGAAAGGGTAACGCAAGGCAAGGCACGGTGAGGCTAGGCAAGGCTAATGCACGACAACGCAAGGCTAGGCAATGCACGACAATGCAAGGAAAGCTTAAAGCAAAGGAAGGCACGGTCAGGCGAGATAAGGCTTAGGCACGACAACGCAAGGCTAGGCAATGCACGGAAGGCAAGCAAAGAGTAACGGAAGGTAAGGAAGGCAAGGGAAAGCAAAGAAAGGCAAGTGTAACGGAAGGAACGGCACGGCAAGGGGAAACAAGGCTAAGGCACGACAACGCACGCTAGGCAATGCACGGCAAGGCAAGGAAAGGGTAACGCATGGGAAAGCACGGTCAGGCGAGGCAATCCTAAGGCATGACAACGCAAGGCTAGGAAATTCAGGGAAGGCAAGCAAAGAGTAACGGAAGGTAAGGAAGGCAAGGAAAAGCAAGGAAAGGCAATGGTAACGGAAGGAACGGCACGGCAAGGGGGAACAAGTCTAAGGCACGACACCGAACGCTAGACAATGAACGGCAAGGCAAGGAAAGGGTAACGCATGGGAAAGCACGGTCAGGAGAGGCAAGGCTAAGGCACGACAACGCAACGCTAGGCAATGCACGGAAGGCAAGCAAAGAGTAACGGAAGGTAAGGAAGGCAAGGGAAAGCAAGGAAAGGCAAGTGTTACGGAAGGAACTGCACGGCAAGGGGAAACAAGGTTAAGGCACGACAACGCACGCTAGGCAATGCACGGCAAGGGAAGGAAAGGGTAACGCATGGGAAAGCACGGTCAGGCGAGGCAAGGCTAAGGCATGACAACGCAAGGCTAGGCAATGCACGGAAAGCAAGCAAAGAGTAACGGAACGCAAGGAAGGCAAGGGTAAGCAAGGGAAGGCAAGGGTAACGGAAGGAACGGCACGGCAAGGGGTAAGAAGGCTAAGGCACGACAACGCAGGGCTAGGCAATGCACGGCAAGGCAAGGAAAGGGTAACGCAGGGGAAGGCACGGTCAGGTGAGGCAAGGATAAGGCACGACAATGCAAGGCTAGGCAATGCACGGCAAGGCAAGGAAAGAGTAACGGAAGGAAAGGAAGGCAAGGCAAAGCCAGGCAAGGCAAGTTTAACAAAAGGCACGCCACGGCAAGGGGAATCAAGGCTAAGGCACGACAACGCACGGCTAGGCAATGCACGGCAAGGCAAGGAAAGGGTAACGCAAGGCACGGCACGGTGAGGCTAGGCAAGGCTAATGCACGACAACGCAAGGCTAGGCAATGCACGACAATGCAAGGAAAGCTTAAAGCAAAGGAAGGCACGGTCAGGCGAGATAAGGCTAAGGCACGACAACGCATGGCTAGGCAATGCACGGAAGGCAAGCAAAGAGTAACGGAAGGTAAGGAAGGCAAGGGAAAGCAAAGAAAGGCAAGTGTAACGGAAGGAACGGCACGGCAAGGGGAAAGAAGGCTAAGGCACGACAACGCACGCTAGGCAATGCACGGCAAGGCAAGGAAAGGGTAACGCATGGGAAAGCACGGTCAGGCGAGGCAAGCCTAAGGCATGACAACGCAAGGCTAGGCAATGCACGGAAAGCAAGCAAAGAGTAACGGAACGCAAGGAAGGCAAGGGAAAGCAAGGGAAGGCAAGGGTAACGGAAGGAACGGCACGGCAAGTGGTAACAAGGCTAAGGCACGACAACGCACGCTAGGCAATGCACGGCAAGGCAAGGAAAGGGTAACGCATGGGAAAGCACGGTCAGGCGAGGCAAGGCTAAGGCATGACAACGCAAGGCTAGGAAATTCAGGGAAGGCAAGCAAAGAGTAACGGAAGTTAAGGAAGGCAAGGAAAAGCAAGGAAAGGCAAGGGTAACGGAAGGAACGGCACGGCAAGGGGGAACAAGGCTAAGGCACGACACCGAACGCTAGGCAATGCACGGCAAGGCAAGGAAAGGGTAACGCATGGGAAAGCACGGTCAGGCGAGGCAAGGCTAAGGCACGACAACGCAAGGCTAGGCAATGCACGGAAGGCAAGCAAAGAGTAACGGAAGGTAAGGAAGGCAAGGGAAAGTAAGGAAAGGCAAGTGTAACGGAAGGAACGGCACGGCAAGGGGAAACAAGGCTAAGGCACGACAACGCACGCTAGTCAATGCACGACAAGGCAAGGAAAGGGTAACGCATGGGAAAGCACGGTTAGGCGAGGCAAGGCTAAGGCATGACAACGCAAGGCTAGGCAATGCACGGAAAGGAAGCAAAGAGTAACGGAACGCAAGGAAGGCAAGGGAAAGCAAGGGAAGGCAAGGGTAACGGAAGGAACGGCACGGCAAGGGGTAAGAAGGCTAAGGCACGACAACGCAGGGCTAGGCAATGCACGGCAAGGCAACGAAAGGGTAACGCAGGGGAAGGCACGGAGGGGTGAGGCAAGGATAAGGCACGACAATGCAAGGCTAGGCAATGCACGGCAAGGCAAGGAAAGAGTAACGGAAGGAAAGGAAGGCAAGGCAAAGCCAGGCAATGCAAGTGTAACAAAAGGCACGCCACGGCAAGGGGAATCAAGGCTAAGGCACGACAACGCACGGCTAGGCAATGCACGGCAAGGCAAGGAAAGGGTAACGCCAGGCAAGGCACGGTGAGGCTAGGCAAGGCTAATGCACGACAACGCAAGGCTAGGCAATGCACGACAATGCAAGGAAAGCTTAAAGCAAAGGAAGGCTCGGTCAGGCGAGATAAGGCTTAGGCACGACAACGCAAGGCTAGGCAATGCACGGAAGGCAAGCAAAGAATAACGGAAGGTAAGGAAGGCAAGGGAAAGCAAAGAAAGGCAAGTGTAACGGAAGGAACGGCACGGCAAGGGGAAACAAGGCTAAGGCACGACAACGCACGCTAGGCAATGCACGGCAAGGCAAGGAAAGGGTAACGCATGGGAAAGCACGGTCAGGCGAGGCAAGCCTAAGGCATTACAACGCAAGGCTAGGCAATGCACGGAAGGCAAGCAAAGAGTAACGGAAGGTAAGGAAGGCAACGGAAAGCAAGGAAAGGCAAGTGTTACGGAAGGAACGGCACGGCAAGGGGAAACAAGGTTAAGGCACGACAACGCACGCTAGGCAATGCACGGCAAGGCAAGGAAAGGGTAACGCATGGGAAAGCACGGTCAGGCGAGGCAAGGCTAAGGCATGACAACGCAAGGCTAGGCAATGCACGGAAAGCAAGCAAAGAGTAACGGAACGCAAGGAAGGCAAGGGAAAGCAAGGGAAGGCAAGGGTAACGGAAGGAACGGCACGGCAAGGGGTAAGAAGGCTAAGGCACGACAACGCAGGGCTAGGCAATGCACGGCAAGGCAAGGAAAGGGTAACGCAGGGGAAGGCACGGTCAGGTGAGGCAAGGATAAGGCACGACAATGCAAGGCTAGGCAATGCACGGCAAGGCAAGGAAAGAGTAACGGAAGGAAAGGAAGGCAAGGCAAAGCCAGGCAAGGCAAGTGTAACAAAAGGCACGCCACGGCAAGGGGAATCAAGGCTAAGGCACGACAACGCACGGCTAGGCAATGCACGGCAAGGCAAGGAAAGGGTAACGCAAGGCACGGCACGGTGAGGCTAGGCAAGGCTAATGCACGACAACGCAAGGCTAGGCAATGCACGACAATGCAAGGAAAGCTTAAAGCAAAGGAAGGCACGGTCAGGCGAGGCAAGCCTAAGGCATGACAACGCAAGGCTAGGCAATGCACGGAAAGCAAGCAAAGAGTAACGGAACGCAAGGAAGGCAAGGGAAAGCAAGGGAAGGCAAGGGTAACGGAAGGAACGGCACGGCAATGGGTAACAAGGCTAAGGCACGACAACGCAGGGCTAGGCAATGCACGGCAAGGCAAGGAAAGGGTAACGCAGGGGAAAGCACGGTCAGGCGAGGCAAGGCTAAGGCACGACAACGCAAGGCTTCGAATTTCAGGGAAGGCAAGCAAAGAGTAACGGAAGTTAAGGAAGGCAAGGAAAAGCAAGGAAAGGCAAGGGTAACGGAAGGAACGGCACGGCAAGGGGGAACAAGTCTAAGGCACGACACCGAACGCTAGGCAATGAACGGCAAGGCAAGGAAAGGGTAACGCATGGGAAAGCACGGTCAGGCGAGGCAAGGCTATGCCACGACAACGCAAGGCTAGGCAATGCACGGAAGGCAAGCAAAGAGTAACGGAAGGTAAGGAAGGCAAGGGAAAGTAAGGAAAGGCAAGTGTAACGGAAGGAACCGAACGGCAAGGGGAAACAAGGCTAAGGCACGACAACGCACGCTAGGCAATGCACGGCAAGGCAAGGAAAGGGCAACGCATGGGAAAGCACGGTCAGGAGAGGCAAGGCTAAGGCATGACAACGCAAGGCTAGGCAATGCACGGAAGGCAAGCAAAGAGTAACGGAAAGCAAGGAAGGCAAGGGAAAGCAAGGAAAGGCAAGGGTAACGGAAGGAACGGCACGGCAAGGGGAAAAAAGGCTAAGGCACGACAACGCACGCTAGGCAATGCACGGCAAGGCAAGGAAAGGGTAACGCATGGGAAAGCACGGTCAGGCGAGGCAAGGCTAAGGCATGACAACGCAAGGCTAGGCAATGCACGGAAAGGAAGCAAAGAGTAACGGAACGCAAGGAAGGCAAGGGAAAGCAAGGGAAGGCAAGGGTAACGGAAGGAACGGCACGGCAAGGGGTAACAAGGCTAAGGCACGACAACGCACGCTAGGCAATGCACGGCAAGGCAAGGAAAGGGTAACGCAAGGCAAGGCACGGTGAGGCTAGGCAAGGCTAATGCACGACAACGCAAGGCTAGGCAATGCACGACAATGCAAGGAAAGCTTAAAGCAAAGGAAGGCACGGTCAGGCGAGATAAGGCTAAGGCACGACAACGCAAGGCTAGGCAATGCAGGGAAGGGAAGCAAAGAGTAACGGAAGGTAAGCAAGGCAAGGAAAAGCAAGGAAAGGCAAGGGTAACGGAAGGAACTGCACGGCAAGGGGAAACAAGGCTAAGGCACGGCAACGCAGGCTGGGCAATGCACGGCAAGGCAAGTAAAGGGTAACGCATGGGAAAGCACGTTCAGGCGAGGCAAGGCTAAGGCACGTCAACGCAAGGCTAGGCAATGCACGGAAGGCAAGCAAAGAGTAACGGAAGGTAAGGAAGGCAAGGGAAAGCAAGGGAAGGCAAGGGTAACGGAAGGAACGGCACGGCAAGGGGTAACAAGGCTAAGGCACGACAACGCAGGGCTAGGCAATGCACGGCAAGGCAACCAAAGAGTAACGGAAGGAAAGGAAGGCAAGGCAAAGCCAGGCAAGGCAAGTGTAACAAAAGGCACGCAACGGCAAGGGGAAACAAGGCTAAGGCACGACAACACACGGGAAGGAAATGCACGGCAAGGCAAGGAAAGGGTAACGCAAGGCAAGGCACGGTGAGGCTAGGCAAGGCTAATGCACGACAACGCAAGGCTAGGCAATGCACGACAATGCAAGGAAAGCTTAAAGCAAAGGAAGGCACGGTCAGGCGAGATAAGTCTAAGGCACGACAACGCAAGGCTAGGCAATGCACGGAAAGCAAGCAAGCAGTAACGGAATGCAAGGAAGGAAAGGAAAGCAAGGAAAGGCAATGGTAACGGAAGGAACGGCACGGCAAGGGGAAACAAGGCTAAGGCACGACAACGCACGGCTAGGCAATGCACGGCAAGGCAAGCAAAGGGTAACGCAGGGGAAGGCACGGTCAGGTGAGGCAAGGATAAGGCACGACAATGCAAGGCTAGGCAATGCACGGCAAGGCAAGGAAAGAGTAACGGAAGGAAAGGAAGGCAAGTCAAAGCCAGGAAAGGCAAGTGTAACAAAAGGCACGCCACGGCAAGGGGAAACAAGGCTAAGGCACGACAACGCACGGCTAGGCAATGCACGGCAAGGCAAGGAAAGGGTAACGCAAAGCAAGGCACGGTGAGGCTAGGCAAGGCTAATGCACGACAACGCAAGGCTAGGCAATGCACGACAATGCAAGGAAAGCTTAAAGCAAAGGAATGCACGGTCAGGCGAGATAAGGCTAAGGCACGACAACGCAAGGCTAGGCAATGCACGGAAGGCAAGCAAAGAGTAACGGAAGGTAAGGAAGGCAAGGGAAAGCAAAGAAAGGCAAGTGTAACGGAAGGAACGGCACGGCAAGGGGAAACAAGGCTAAGGCACGACAACGCACGGCTAGGCAATGCACGGCAAGGCTAGCAAAGGGTAACGCAAGGCAAGGCACGGTGAGGCTAGGCAAGGCTAATGCACGGAAACGCAATGCTAGGCAATGCACGACAATGCAAGGAAAGCTTAAAGCAAAGGAAGGCAAGGTCAGGCGAGATAAGGCAAAGGCACGACAACGCAAGGCTAGGCAATTCAGGGAAGGCAAGCAAAGAGTAACGGAAGGTAAGGAAGGCAAGGAAAAGCAAGGAAAGGCAAGGGTAACGGAAGGAACGGCACGGCAAGGGGGAACAAGTCTAAGGCACGACACCGAACGCTAGGCAATGAACGGCAAGGCAAGGAAAGGGTAACGCATGGGAAAGCACGGTCAGGCGAGGCAAGGCTAAGGCATGACAACGCAAGGCTAGTCAATGCACGGAAAGCAAGCAAAGAGTAACGGAACGCAAGGAAGGCAAGGGAAAGCAAGGGAAGGCAAGGGTAACGGAAGGAACGGCACGGCAAGGGGTAAGAAGGCTAAGGCACGACAACGCAGGGCTAGGCAATGCACGGCAAGGCAAGGAAAGGGTAACGCAGGGGAAGGCACGGTCAGGTGAGGCAAGGATAAGGCACGACAATGCAAGGCTAGGCAATGCACGGCAAGGCAAGGAAAGAGTAACGGAAGGAAAGGAAGGCAAGGCAAAGCCAGGCAAGGCAAGTGTAACAAAAGGCACGCCACGGCAAGGGGAATCAAGGCTAAGGCACGACAACGCACGGCTAGGCAATGCACGGCAAGGCAAGGAAAGGGTAACGCAAGGCAAGGCACGGTGAGGCTAGGCAAGGCTAATGCACGACAACGCAAGGCTAGGCAATGCACGACAATGCAAGGAAAGCTTAAAGCAAAGGAAGGCACGGTCAGGCGAGATAAGGCTTAGGCACGACAACGCAAGGCTAGGGAATGCACGGAAGGCAAGCAAAGAGTAACGGAAGGTAAGGAAGGCAAGGGAAAGCAAAGAAAGGCAAGTGTAACGGAAGGAACGGCACGGCAAGGGGAAACAAGGCTAAGGCACGACAACGCACGCTAGGCAATGCACGGCAAGGCAAGGAAAGGGTAACGCATGGGAAAGCACGGTCAGGCGAGGCAATCCTAAGGCATGACAACGCAAGGCTAGGAAATTCAGGGAAGGCAAGCAAAGAGTAACGGAAGGTAAGGAAGGCAAGGAAAAGCAAGGAAAGGCAAGGGTAACGGAAGGAACGGCACGGCAAGGGGGAACAAGTCTAAGGCACGACACCGAACGCTAGACAATGAACGGCAAGGCAAGGAAAGGGTAACGCATGGGAAAGTACGGTCAGGCGAGGCAAGGCTAAGGCACGACAACGCAACGCTAGGCAATGCACGGAAGGCAAGCAAAGAGTAACGGAAGGTAAGGAAGGCAAGGGAAAGCAAGGAAAGGCAAGTGTTACGGAAGGAACTGCACGGCAAGGGGAAACAAGGTTAAGGCACGACAACGCACGCTAGGCAATGCACGGCAAGGGAAGGAAAGGGTAACGCATGGGAAAGCACGGTCAGGCAAGGCAAGGCTAAGGCATGACAACGCAAGGCTAGGCAATGCACGGAAAGCAAGGAAAGAGTAACGGAACGCAAGGAAGGCAAGGGTAAGCAAGGGAAGGCAAGGGTAACGGAAGGAACGGCACGGCAAGGGGTAAGAAGGCTAAGGCACGACAACGCAGGGCTAGGCAATGCACGGCAAGGCAAGGAAAGGGTAACGCAGGGGAAGAAACGGTCAGGTGAGGCAAGGATAAGGCACGACAATGCAAGGCTAGGCAATGCACGGCAAGGCAAGGAAAGAGTAACGGAAGGAAAGGAAGGCAAGGCAAAGCCAGGCAAGGCAAGTGTAACAAAAGGCACGCCACGGCAAGGGGAATCAAGGCTAAGGCACCACAACGCACGGCTAGGCAATGCACGGCAAGGCAAGGAAAGGGTAACGCAAGGCACGGCACGGTGAGGCTAGGCAAGGCTAATGCACGACAACGCAAGGCTAGGCAATGCACGACAATGCAAGGAAAGCTTAAAGCAAAGGAAGGCACGGTCAGGCGAGATAAGGCTAAGGCACGACAACGCATGGCTAGGCAATGCACGGAAGGGAAGCAAAGAGTAACGGAAGGTAAGGAAGGCAAGGGAAAGCAAAGAAAGGCAAGTGTAACGGAAGGAACGGCACGGCAAGGGGAAACAAGGCTAAGGCACGACAACGCACGCTAGGCAATGCACGGCAAGGCAAGGAAAGGGTAACGCATGGGAAAGCACGGTCAGGCGAGTCAAGCCTAAGGCATGACAACGCAAGGCTAGGCAATGCACGGAAAGCAAGCAAAGAGTAACGGAACGCAAGGAAGGCAAGGGAAAGAAAGAGAAGGCAAGGTAACGGAAGGAACGGCACGGCAAGGGGGTAACAAGGCTAAGGCACGACAACGCACGCTAGGCAATGCACGGCAAGGCAAGGAAAGGGTAACGCATGGGAAAGCACGGTCAGGCGAGGCAAGGCTAAGGCACGACAAAGCAAGGCTAGGAAATTCAGGGAAGGCAAGCAAAGAGTAACGGAAGGTAAGGAAGGCAAGGAAAAGCAAGGAAAGGCAAGGGTAACGGAAGGAACGGCACGGCAAGGGGGAACAAGTCTAAGGCACGACACCGAACGCTAGGCAGTGAACGGCAAGGCAAGGAAAGGGTAACGCATGGGAAAGCACGGTCAGGCGAGGCAAGGCTAAGGCACGACAACGCAAGTCTAGGCAATGCACGGAAGGCAAGCAAAGAGTAACGGAAGGTAAGGAAGGCAAGGGAAAGCAAGGAAAGGCAAGTGTAACGGAAGGAACGGCACGGCAAGGGGAAACAAGGCTAAGGCACGACAACGCACGCTAGGCAATGCACGGCAAGGCAAGGAAAGGGTAACGCATGGGAAAGCACGGTCAGGCGAGGCAAGGCTAAGGCATGACAACGCAAGGCTAGGCAATGCACGGAAAGCAAGCAAAGAGTAACGGAACGCAAGGAAGGCAAGGGAAAGCAAGGGAAGGCAAGGCAAGTGTAACAAAAGGCACGCCACGGCAAGGGGAATCAAGGCTAAGGCACGACAACGCACGGCTAGGCAATGCACGGCAAGGCAAGGAAAGGGTAACGCAAGGCAAGGCACGGTGAGGCTAGGCAAGGCTAATGCACGACAACGCAAGGCTAGGCAATGCACGACAATGCAAGGAAAGCTTAAAGCAAAGGAAGGCACGGTCAGGCGAGATAAGGCTAAGGCACGACAACGCAAGGCTTTGCAATGCAGGGAAGGAAAGCAAAGAGTAACTGAAGGAAAGGAAGGCAAGGCAAAGCCAGGCAAGGCAAGTGTAACAAAAGGCACGCAACGGCAAGGGGAAACAAGGCTAAGGCACGACAACACACGGGAAGGAAATGCACGGCAAGGCAAGGAAAGGGTAACGCATGGGAAAGCACGGTCAGGCGAGGCAAGGCTAAGGAAAGCCAACGCAAGGCTAGGCAATGCACGGAAAGCAAGCAAGAAGTAACGGAATGCAAGGAAGGAAAGGGAAAGCAAGGGAAGGCAAGGGTAACGGAAGGAACGGCACGGCAAGGGGTAACAAGGCTAAGGCACGACAACACACGGCTAGGAAATGCACGGCAAGGCAAGGAAAGGGTAACGCAAGGCAAGGCACGGTGAGGCTAGGCAAGGTTAATGCACGACAACGCAAGGCTAGGCAATGCACGACAATGCAAGGAAAGCTTAAAGCAAAGGAAGGCACGGTCAGGCGAGATAAGGCTAAGGCACGACAACGCAAGGCTAGGCAATGCACGGAAGGCAAGCAAAGAGTAACGGAAGGTAAGGAAGGCAAGGGAAAGCAAGGAAAGGCAATGGTAACGGAAGGAACGGCACGGCAAGGGGAAACAAGGCTAAGGCACGACAACGCACGCTAGGCAATGCACGGCAAGGCAAGGAAAGGGTAACGCATGGGAAAGCTCGGTCAGGCGAGGCAAGGCTAAGGCACGACAACCCAAGGCTAGGCAATGCACGAAAGGCAAGCAAAGAGAAACGGAAGGTAAGGAAGGAAAGTGAAAGCAAAGAAAGGCAAGTGTAACGGAAGGAACCGCACGGCAAGGGGAAACAAGGCTAAGGCACGACAACGCACGGCTAGGCAATGCACGGCAAGTCAAGCAAAGGGTAACGCAAGGAAAGGCACGGTGAGGCTAGGCAAGGCTAATGCACGAAAACGCAAGGGTAGGCGATGCACGACAATGCAAGGAAAGCTTAAAGCAAAGGAAGGCAAGGTCAGGCGAGATAAGGCTAAGGCACGACAACGGAAGGCAAGGAAATTCAGGGAAGGCAAGCAAAGAGTAACGGAAGGTAAGCAAGGCAAGGAAAAGGAAGGAAAGGCCAGGGTAACGGAAGGAACGGCACGGCAAGGGGAAACAAGTCTAAGGCACGACACCGAACGCTAGACAATGAACGGCAAGGCAAGGAAAGGGTAACGCATTTGAAAGCACGGTCAGGCGAGGCAACGCTAAGGCACGACAACGCAAGGCTAGGCAATGCACGGAAGGCAAGCAAAGTGTAACGGAAGGTAAGGAAGGCAAGGGAAAGGAAGGAAAGGCAAGTGTAACGGAAGGAACGGCACGGCAAGGGGAAACAAGGCTAAGGCACGAAAACGCACGGCTAGGCAATGCACGGAAAGGCAAGGAAAGGGTAACGCATGGGAAAGCACGGTCAGGCGATGCAAGGCTAAGGCATGACAACGCAAGGCTAGGCAATGCACGGAAAGCAAGCAAAGAGTAACGGAACGCAAGGAAGGCAAGGGAAAGCAAGGGAAGGCAAGGGTAACGGAAGGAACGGCACGGCAAGGGGTAACAAGGCTAAGGCACGGCAACGCAGGGCTAGGCAATGCCCGGCAAGGCAAGGAAAGGGTAACGCAGGGGAAGGCACGGTCAGGTTAGGCAAGGATAAGGCACGACAATGTAAGGCTAGGCAATGCACGGCAAGGCAAGGAAAGAGTATCGGAAGGAAAGGAAGGCAAGTCAAAGCCAGGAAAGGCAAGTGTAACAAAAGGCACGCCACGGCAAGGGGAAACAAGGCTAAGGCACGACAACGCACGGCTAGGCAATGCACGGCAAGGCAAGGAAAGGGTAACGCAAGGCAAGGCACGGTGAGGCTAGGCAAGGCTAATGCACGACAACGCAAGGCTAGGCAATGCACGACAATGCAAGGAAAGCTTAAAGCAAAGGAAGGCACGGTCAGGCGAGATAAGGCTAAGGCACGACAACGCAAGGCTAGGCAATGCAGGGAAGGGAAGGAAAGAGTAACGCAAGGAAAGGCAAGGGTAACGGAAGGAACTGCACGGCAAGGGGAAACAAGGCTAAGGCACGGCAACGCAGGCTGGGCAATGCACGGCAAGGCAAGGAAAGGGTAACGCATGGGAAAGCACGTTCAGGCGAGGCAAGGCTAAGGCACGACAACGCAAGGCTAGGCAATGCACGGAAGGCAAACAAAGAGTAACGCAAGGTAAGGAAGGCAAGGGAAAGCAAAGAAAGGCAAGTGTAACGGAAGGAACGGCACGGCAATGGGAAACAAGGCTAAGGCACGACAACGCAGGGCTAGGCAATGCACGGCAAGGCAAGGAAAGGGTAACGCAGGGGAAGGCACGGTCAGGTGAGGCAAGGATAAGGCACGACAATGCAAGGCTAGGCAATGCACGGCAAGGCAAGGAAAGATTAACGGAAGGAAAGGAAGGCAAGGCAAAGCCAGGCAAGGCAAGTGTAACAAAAGGCACGCAACGGCAAGGGGAAACAAGGCTAAGGCACGACAACGCACGGCTAGGCAATGCACGGCAAGGCAAGGAAAGGGTAACGCAAGGCAAGGCACGGTGAGGCTAGGCAAGGCTAATGCACGACAACGCAAGGCTAGGCAATGCACGACAATGTAAGGAAAGCTTAAAGCAAAGGAAGGCACGGTCAGGCGAGATAAGGCTTAGGCAAGACAACGCAAGGCTAGGCAATGCACGGAAGGTAAGCAAAGAGTAACGGAAGGTAAGGAAGGCAAGGGAAAGCAAAGAAAGGCAAGTGTAACGGAAGGAACGGCACGGCAAGGGGAAACAAGGCTAAGGCACGACAACGCACGCTAGGCAATGCACGGCAAGGCAAGGAAAGGGTAACGCATGGGAAAGCACGGTCAGGCGAGGGAAGCCTAAGGCATGACAACGCAAGGCTAGGCAATGCACGGAAAGCAAGCAAAGAGTAACGGAACGCAAGGAAGGAAAGGGAAAGCAAGGGAAGGCAAGGGTACCGGAAGGAACGGCACGGCAAGGGGTAACAAGGCTAAGGCACGGCAACGCAGGGCTAGACAATGCCCGGCAAGGCAAGGAAAGGGTAACGCAGGGGAAGGCACGGTCAGGTGAGGCAAGGATAAGGCACGACAATGCAAGGCTAGGCAAGGCACGGCAAGGCAAGGAAAGAGTAACGGAAGGAAATGAAGGCAAGTCAAAGCAAGGCAAGGCAAGTGTAACAAAAGGCAAGGCACGGCAAGGGGAAACAAGGCTAAGGCACGACAACGCACGCTAGGCAATGCACGGCAAGGCAAGGAAAGGGTAACGCATGGCAAAGCACGGTCAGGCTAGGCAAGGCTAATGCACGACAACGCAAGGCTAGGCAATGCACGACAATGCAAGGAAAGCTTAAAGCAAAGGAAGGCACGGTCAGGCGAGATAAGGCTAAGGCACGACAACGCAAGGCTAGGCAATGCAGGGAAGGGAAGCAAAGAGTAACGGAAGGTAAGCAAGGCAAGGAAAAGCAAGGAAAGGCAAGGGTAACGGAAGGAACTGCACGGCAAGGGGAAACAAGGCTAAGGCACGGCAACGCAGGCTGGGCAATGCACGGCAAGGCAAGTAAAGGGTAACGCATGGGAAAGCACGGTCAGGCGAGGCAAGGCTAAGGCACGACAACGCAAGGCTAGGCAATGCACGGAAGGCAAGCAAAGAGTAACGGAAGGCAAGGAAGGCAAGGGAAAGCAAGGGAAGGCAAGGGTAACGGAAGGAACGGCACGGCAAGGGGTAACAAGGCTAAGGCACGACAACGCAGGGCTAGGCAATGCAAGGCAAGGCAAGGAAAGAGTAACGGAAGGAAAGGAAGGCAAGGCAAAGCCAGGCAAGGCAAGTGTACCAAAAGGCACGCAACGGCAAGGGGAAACAAGGCTAAGGCACGACAACACACGGCTAGGAAATGCACGGCAAGGCAAGGAAAGGGTAACGCAAGGCAAGGCACGGTGAGGCTAGGCAAGGCTAATGCACGACAACGCAAGGCTAGGCAATGCACGACAATGCAAGGAAAGCTTAAAGCAAAGGAAGGCACGGTCAGGCGAGATAAGGCTAAGGCACGACAACGCAAGGCTAGGCAATGCAGGGAAGGCAAGCAAAGAGTAACGGAAGGAAAGGAAGGCAAGGGAAAGCAAGACAAGGCAATGGTAACGGAAGGAACGGCACGGCAAGGGGAAACAAGTCTAAGGCACGACAACGCACGCTAGGCAATGCACGGCAAGGCAAGGAAAGGGTAACGCATGGGAAAGCACGGTCAGGCGACGCAAGGCTAAGGAAAGCCAACCCAAGGCTAGGCAATGCACGGAAAGGAAGCAAGGAGTAACGGAATGCAAGGAAGGAAAGGGAAAGCAAGGGAAGGCAAGGGTAACGGAAGGAACGGCACGGCAAGGGGTAAAAAGGCTAAGGCACGGCAACGTAGGGCTAGGCAATGCCCGGCAAGGCAAGGAAAGGGTAACGCAGGGGAAGGCACGGTCGGGTGAGGCAAGGATAAGGCACGACAATGCAAGGCTAGGCAATGCACGGCAAGGCAAGGAAAGAGTAACGGAAGGAAAGGAAGGCAAGTCAAAGCCAGGAAAGGCAAGTGTAACAAAAGGCACGCCACGGCAAGGGGAAACAAGGCTAAGGCACGACAACGCACGGCTAGGCAATGCACGGCAAGGCAAGGAAAGGGTAACGCAAGGCAAGGCACGGTGAGGCTAGGCAAGGCTAATGCACGACAACGCAAGGCTAGACAATGCACGACAATGCAAGGAAAGCTTAAAGCAAAGGAAGGCACGGTCAGGCGGGATAAGGCTAAGGCACGACAACGCAAGGCTTTGCAATGCAGGGAAGGGAAGCAAAGAGTAACGGAAGGTAAGCAAGGCAAGGAAAAGCAAGGAAAGGCAAGGGTAACGGAAGGAACTGCACGGCAAGGGGAAACAAGGCTAAGGCACGGCAACGCAGGCTGGGCAATGCACGGCAAGACAAGTAAAGGGTAACGCATGGGAAAGCACGTTCAGGCGAGGCAAGGCTAAGGCACGACAACGCAAGGCTAGGCAATGCACGGAAGGCAAGCAAAGAGTAACGGAAGGTAAGGAAGGCAAGGGAAAGCAAAGAAAGGCAAGTGTAACGGAAGGAACTTCACGGCAAGGGGAAACAAGGCTAAGGCACGACAACACACGGCTAGGAAATGCACGGCAAGGCAAGGAAAGGGTAACGCAAGGCAAGGCACGGTGAGGCTAGACAAGGCTAATGCACGAAAACGCAAGGCTAGGCAATGCACGACAATGCAAGGAAAGCTTAAAGCAAAGGAAGGCAAGGTCAGGCGAGATAAGGCAAAGGCACGACAACGCAAGGCTAGGCAATTCAGGGAAGGCAAACAAAGAGTAACGGAAGGTAAGCAAGGCAAGGAAAAGCAAGGAAAGGCAAGGGTAACGGAAGGAACGGCACGGCAAGGGGGAACAAGTCTCAGGCACGACACCGAACGCTAGGCAATGAACGGCAAGGCAAGGAAAGGGTAACGCATGGGAAAGCACGGTCAGGCGAGGCAAGGCTAAGGCACCACAACGCAAGGCTAGGCAATGCAGGGAAGCGAAGCAAAGAGTAACGGAAGGTAAGGAAGGCAAGGGAAAGCAAGGAAAGGCAAGTGTAACGGAAGGAACGGCACGGCACGGGGAAGCAAGGCTAAGGCACGACAACGCACGCTAGGCAATGCACGGCAAGGCAAGGAAAGGGTAACGCATGGGAAAGCACGGTCAGGCGAGGCAAGGCTAAGGCATGACAACGCAAGGCTAGGCAATGCACGGAAAACAAGCAAAGAGTAACGGAACGCAAGGAAGGCAAGGGAAAGCAAGGGAAGGCAAGGGTAACGGAAGGAACGGCACGGCAAGGGGTAACAAGGCTAAGGCACGACAACGCAGGGCTAGGCAATGCACGGCAAGGAAAGCAAAGAGTAACGGAAGGAAAGGAAGGCAAGGCAAAGCCAGGCAAGGCAAGTGTAACAAAAGGCACGCAACGGCAAGGGGAAACAAGGCTAAGGCACGACAACACACGGGAAGGAAATGCACGGCAAGGCAAGGAAAGGGTAACGCATGGGAAAGCACGGTCAGGCGAGGCAAGGCTAAGGAAAGCCAACGCAAGGCTAGGCAATGCACGGAAAGCAAGCAAGGAGTAACGGAATGCAAGGAAGGAAAGGGAAAGCAAGGGAAGGCAAGGGTAACGGAAGGAACGGCACGGCAAGGGGTAACAAGGCTAAGGCACGACAACACACGGCTAGGAAATGCACGGCAAGGCAAGGAAAGGGTAACGCAAGGCAAGGCACGGTGAGGCTAGGCAAGGTTAATGCACGACAACGCAAGGCTAGGCAATGCACGACAATGCAAGGAAAGCTTAAAGCAAAGGAAGGCACGGTCAGGCGACATAAGGCTAAGGCACGACAACGCAAGGCTAGGCAATGTACGGCAAGGCAAGCAAAGGGTAACGCAAGGAAAGGCACGGTGAGGCTAGGCAAGGCTAATGCACGAAAACGCAAGGCTAGGCGATGCACGACAATGCAAGGAAAGCTTAAAGCAAAGGAAGGCAAGGCCAGGCGAGATAAGGCTAAGGCACGACAACGCAAGGCTAGGAAATTCAGGGAAGGCAAGCAAAGAGTAACGGAAGGTAAGCAAGGCAAGGAAAAGGAAGGAAAGGCCAGGGTAACGGAAGGAACGGCACGGCAAGGGGAAACAAGTCTAAGGCACGACACCGAACGCTAGGCAATGAACGGCAAGGCAAGGAAAGGGTAACGCATTTGAAAGCACGGTCAGGCGAGGCAACGCTAAGGCACGACAACGCAAGGCTAGGCAATGCACGGAAGGCAAGCAAAGTGTAACGGAAGGTAAGGAAGGCAATGGAAAGGAAGGAAAGGAAAGTGTAACGGAAGGAACGGCACGGCAAGGGGAAACAAGGCTAAGGCACGAAAACGCACGCCTAGGCAATGCACGGAAAGGCAAGGAAAGGGTAACGCATGGGAAAGCACGGTCAGGCGATGCAAGGCTAAGGCATGACAACGCAAGGCTAGGCAATGCACGGAAAGCAAGCAAAGAGTAACGGAACGCAAGGAAGGCAAGGGAAAGCAAGGGAAGGCATGGGTAACGGAAGGAACGGCACGGCAAGGGGTAACAAGGCTAAGGCACGGCAACGCAGGGCTAGGCAATGCCCGGCAAGGCAAGGAAAGGGTAACGCATGGGAAGGCACGGTCAGGTTAGGCAAGGATAAGGCACGACAATGCAAGGCTAGGCAATGCACGGCAAGGCAAGGAAAGAGTATCGGAAGGAAAGGAAGGCCAGTCAAAGCCAGGAAAGGCAAGTGTAACAAAAGGCACGCCACGGCAAGGGGAAACAAGGCTAAGGCACGACAACGCACGGCTAGGCAATGCACGGCAAGGCAAGGAAAGGGTAACGCAAGGCAAGGCACGGTGAGGCTAGGCAAGGCTAATGCACGACAACGCAAGGCTAGGCAATGCACGACAATGCAAGGAAAGCTTAAAGCAAAGGAAGGCACGGTCAGGCGAGATAAGGCTAAGGCACGACAACGCAAGGCTAGGCTATGCACGGAAGGCAAGCAAAGAGTAACGGAAGGTAAGGAAGGCAAGGGAAAGCAAAGAAAGGCAAGTGTAACGGAAGGAACGGCACGGCAAGGGGAAACATGGCTAAGGCACGGCAACGCAGGCTAGGCAATGCACGGCAAGGCAAGGAAAGAGTAACGCATGGGAAAGCACGTTCAGGCGAGGCAAGGCTAAGGCACGACAACGCAAGGCTAGGCAATGCACGGAAGGCAAGCAAAGAGTAACGCAAGGTAAGGAAGGCAAGGGAAAGCAAAGAAAGGCAAGTGTAACGGAAGGAACGGCACGGCAAGGGGAAACAAGGCTAAGGCACGACAACGCACGCTACGCAATGCACGGCAAGGCAAGGAAAGGGTAACGCATGGGAAAGCACGGTCAGGCGAGAGAAGCCTAAGGCATGACAACGCAAGGCTAGGCAATGCACGGAAAGCAAGCAAAGAGTAACGGAACGCAAGGAAGGCAAGGGAAAGCAAGGGAAGGCAAGGGTACCGGAAGGAACGGCACGGCAAGGGGTAACAAGGCTAAGGCACGGCAACGCAGGGCTAGGCAATGCCCGGCAAGGCAAGGAAAGGGTAACGCAGGGGAAGGCACGGTCAGGTGAGGCAAGGATAAGGCACGACAATGCAAGGCTAGGCAATGCACGGCAAGGCAAGGAAAGAGTAACGGAAGGAAATGAAGGCAAGTCAAAGCCAGGAAAGGCAAGTGTAACAAAAGGCACACCACAGCAAGGGGAAACAAGGCTAAGGCACGACAACGCACGGCTAGGCAATGCACGGCAAGGCAAGGAAAGGGTAACGCAAGGCAAGGCACGGTGAGGCTAGGCAAGACTAATGCACGACAACGCAAGGCTAGGCAATGCACGACAATGCAAGGAAAGCTTAAAGCAAAGGAATGCACTGTCAGGCGAGATAAGGCTAAGGCACGACAACGCAAGGCTAGGCAATGCAGGGAAGGGAAGCAAAGAGTAACGGAAGGTAAGCAAGGCAAGGAAAAGCAAGGAAAGGCAAGGGTAACGGAAGGAACTGCACGGCAAGGGGAAACAAGGCTAAGGCACGGCAACGCAGGCTGGGGCAATGCACGGCAAGGCAAGGAAAGGGTAACGCATGGGAAAGCACGTTCAGGCGAGGCAAGGCTAAGGCACGACAACGCAAGGCTCGGCAATGCACGGAAGGCAAGCAAAGAGTAACGGAAGGTAAGGAAGGCAAGGGAAAGCAAAGAAAGGCAAGTGTAACGGAAGGAACGGCACGGCAAGGGGAAACAAGGCTAAGGCACGACAACGCACGGCTAGGCAATGCACGGCAAGGCAAGCAAAGGGTAACGCAAGGCAAGGCACGGTGAGGCTAGGCAAGGCTAATGCACGGAAACGCAATGCTAGGCAATGCACGACAATGCAAGGAAAGCTTAAAGCAAAGGAAGGCAAGGTCAGGCGAGATAAGGCAAAGGCACGACAACGCAAGGCTAGGCAATTCAGGGAAGGCAAGCAAAGAGTAACGGAAGGTAAGGAAGGCAAGGAAAAGTAAGGAAAGGCAAGGGTAACGGAAGGAACGGCACGGCAAGGGGGAACAAGTCTAAGGCACGACACCGAACGCTAGGCAATGAACGGCAAGGCAAGGAAAGGGTAACGCATGGGAAAGCACGGTCAGTCGAGGCAAGGCTAAGGCAATGCACGGAAAGCAAGCAAAGAGTAACGGAACGCAAGGAAGGCAAGGGAAAGCAAGGGAAGGCAAGGGTAACGGAAGGAACCGCACGGCAAGGGGTAAGAAGGCTAAGGCACGACAACGCAGGGCTAGGCAATGCACGGCAAGGCAAGGAAAGGGTAACGCAGGGGAAGGCACGGTCAGGTGAGGCAAGGATAAGGCACGACAATGCAAGGCTAGGCAATGCACGGCAAGGCAAGGAAAGAGTCACGGAAGGAAAGGAAGGCAAGTCAAAGCCAGGAAAGGCAAGTGTAACAAAAGGCACGCCACGGCAAGGGGAAACAAGGCTAAGGCACGACAACGCACGGCTAGGCAATGCACGGCAAGGCAAGGAAAGGGTAACGCAAGGCAAGGCACGGTGAGGCTAGGCAAGGCTAATGCACGACAACGCAAGGCTAGGCAATGCACGACAATGCAAGGAAAGCTTAAAGCAAAGGAAGGCACGGTCAGGCGAGATAAGGCTAAGGCACGACAACGCAAGGCTAGGCAATGCAGGGAAGGGAAGCAAAGAGTAACGGAAGGTAAGCAAGGCAAGGAAAAGCAAGGAAAGGCAAGGGTAACGGAAGGAACTGCACGGCAAGGGGAAACAAGGCTAAGGCACGGCAACGCAGGCTGGGCAATGCACGGCAAGGCAAGTAAAGGGTAACGCATGGGAAAGCACGTTCAGGCGAGGCAAGGCTAAGGCACGACAACGCAAGGCTAGGCAATGCACGGAAGGCAAGCAAAGAGTAACGGAAGGTAAGGAAGGCAAGAGAAAGCAAAGAAAGGCAAGTGTAACGGAAGGAACTGCACGGCAAGGGGAAACAAGGCTAAGGCACGACAACGCACGGCTAGGCAATGCACGGCAAGGCAAGCAAAGGGTAACGCAAGGCAAGGCACGGTGAGGCTAGACAAGGCTAATGCACGAAAACGCAAGGCTAGGCAATGCACGACAATTCAAGGAAAGCTTAAAGCAAAGGAAGGCAAGGTCAGGCGAGATAAGGCAAAGGAACGACAACGCAAGGCTAGGCAATTCAGGGAAGGCAAGCAAAGAGTAACGGAAGGTAAGCAAGGCAAGGAAAAGCAAGGAAAGGCAAGGGTAACGGAAGGAACGGCACGGCAAGGGAGAACAAGTCTCAGGCACGACACCGAACGCTAGGCAATGAACGGCAAGGCAAGGAAAGGGTAACGCATTTGAAAGCACGGTCAGGCGAGGCAACGCTAAGGCACGACAACGCAAGGCTAGGCAATGCACGGAAGGCAAGCAAAGTGTAACGGAAGGTAAGGAAGCCAAGGGAAAGGAAGGAAAGGCAAGTGTAACGGAAGGAACGGCACGGCAAGGGGAAACAAGGCTAAGGCACGAAAACGCACGGCTAGGCAATGCACGGAAAGGCAAGGAAAGGGTAACGCATGGGAAAGCACGGTCAGGCGATGTAAGGCTAAGGCATGACAACGCAAGGCTAGGCAATGCACGGAAAGCAAGCAAAGAGTAACGGAACGCAAGGAAGGCAAGGGAAAGCAAGGGAAGGCAAGGGTAACGGAAGGAACGGCACGGCAAGGGGTAACAAGGCTAAGGCACGGCAACGCAGGGCTAGGCAATGCCCGGCAAGGCAAGGAAAGGGTTACACAGGGGAAGGCACGGTCAGGTGAGGCAAGGATAAGGCACGACAATGTAAGGCTAGGCAATGCACGGCAAGGCAAGGAAAGAGTAACGGAAGGAAAGGAAGGCAAGTCAAAGCCAGGAAAGGCAAGTGTAACAAAAGGCACGCCACGGCAAGGGGAAACAAGGCTAAGGCACGACAACGCACGGCTAGGCAATGCACGGCAAGGCAAGGAAAGGGTAACGCAAGGCAAGGCACGGTGAGGCTAGGCAAGGCTAATGCACGACAACGCAAGGCTAGGCAATGCACGACAATGCAAGGAAAGCTTAAAGCAAAGGAAGGCACGGTCAGGCGAGATAAGGCTAAGGCACGACAACGCAAGGCTAGGCAATGCACGGAAGGCAAGCAAAGAGTAACGGAAGGTAAGGAAGGCAAGGGAAAGCAAAGAAAGGCAAGTGTAACGGAAGGAACGGCACGGCAAGGGGAAACAAGGCTAAGGCACGACAACGCACGCTAGGCAATGCACGGCAAGGCAAGGAAAGGGTAACGCATGGGAAAGCACGGTCAGGCGAGGCAAGGCTAAGGCACGACAACGCAAGGCTAGGAAATTCAGGGAAGGCAAGCAATGAGTAACGGAAGGTAAGGAAGGCAAGGAAAAGCAAGGAAAGGCAAGGGTAACGGAAGGAACGGCACGGCAAGGGGAAACAATGCTAAGGCACGACAACGCACGCTAGGCCATGCACGGCAAGGCAAGGAAAGGGTAACGCATGGGAAAGCACGGTCAGGCGAGGCAAGGCTAAGGCATGACAACGCAAGGCTAGGCAATGCACGGAAAGCAAGCAAAGAGTAACGGAACGCAAGGAAGGCAAGGGAAAGCAAGGGAAGGCAAGGGTAATGGAAGGAATGGCACGGCAAGGGTAAACAAGGCTAAGGCACGGCAACGTAGGCTAGGCAATGCACGGCAAGGCAAGGAAAGGGTAACGCATGGGAAAGCACGTTCAGGCGAGGCAAGGCTAAGGCACGACAACGCAAGGCTAGGCAATGCACGGAAGGCTAGCAAAGAGTAACGGAAGGTAAGGAAGGCAAGGGAAAGCAAAGAAAGGCAAGTGTAACGGAAGGAACGGCACGGTAAGGGGAAACAAGGCTAAGGCACGACAACGGACGGCTAGGCAATGCACGGCAAGGCAAGCAAAAGTTAACGCAAAGAAAGGCACGGTGAGGGTAGGCAAGGCTAATGCACGAAAACGCAAGGCTAGGCGATGCACGACAATGCAAGGAAACTTAAAGCAAAGGAAGGCAAGGGCAGGCGAGATAAGGCTAAGGCACGACAAGGCACGGCTAGGAAATTCAGGGAAGGCAAGCAAAGACTAACGGAAGGTAAGCAAGGCAAGGAAAAGGAAGGAAAGGCCAGGGTAACGGAAGGAACGGCACGGCAAGGGGAAACAAGTCTAAAGCACGACACCGAACGCTAGGCAATGAACGGCAAGGCAAGGAAAGGGTAACGCATTTGAAAGCACGGTCAGGCGAGGCAACGCTAATGCACGACAACGCAAGGCTAGGCAATGCACGGAAGGCAAGCAAAGAGTAACGGAAGGTAAGGAAGGCAAGGGAAAGGAAGGAAAGGCAAGTGTAACGGAAGGAACGGCACGGCAAGGGGAAAAAAGTCTAAGGCACGACAACGCACGGCTAGGCAATGCACGGAAAGCCAAGGAAAGGGTAACGCATGGGAAAGTACGGTCAGGCGATGCAAGGCTAAGGCATGACAACGAAGGCTAGGCAATGCACGGAAAGCAAGCAAAGAGTAACGGAACGCAAGGAAGGCAAGGGAAAGCAAGGGAAGGCAAGGGTAACGGAAGGAACGGCACGGCAAGGGGTAACAAGGCTAAGGCACGGCAACGCAGGGCTAGGCAATGCACGGCAAGGCAAGGAAAGGGTAACGCATGGGAAAGCACGGTCAGGCGATGCAAGGCTAAGGCATGACAACGCAAGGCTAGGCAATGCACGGAAAGCAAGCAAAGAGTAAGGGAACGCAAGGAAGGCAAGGGAAAGCAAGGGAAGGCAAGGGTAACGGAAGGAACGACACAGCAAGGGGTAACAAGGCTAAGGCACGGCAACGCAGGGCTAGGCAATGCACGGCAAGGCAAGGAAAGAGTAACGGAAGGAAAGGAAGGCAAGGCAAAGCCAGTCAAGGCAAGTGTAACAAAAGGCACGCCACGGCAAGGGGAAACAAGGCTAAGGCACGACAACGCACGGCTAGGCAATGCACGGCAAGGCAAGCAAAAAGTAACGCAAGGAAAGGCACGGTGAGGCTAGGCAAGGCTAATGCACGACAACGCAAGGCTAGGCAATGCACGACAATGCAAGGAAAGCTTAAAGCAAAGGAAGGCACGGTCAGGCGAGATAAGGCTAAGGCACGACAACGCAAAGCTAGGCAATGCAGGGAAGGGAAGCAAAGAGTAACGGAAGGTAAGCAAGGCAAGGAAAAGCAAGGAAAGGCAAGGGTAACGGAAGGAACTGCACGGCAAGGGGAAACAAGGCTAAGGCACGGCAACGCAGGCTGGGCAATGCACGGCAAGGCAAGTAAAGGGTAACGCATGGGAAAGCACGTTCAGGCGAGGCAAGGCTAAGGCACGACAACGCAAGGCTAGGCAATGCACGGAAGGCAAGCAAAGAGTAACGGAAGGTAAGGAAGGCAAGGGAAAGCAAAGAAAGGCAAGTGTAACGGAAGGAACTGCACGGCAAGGGGAAACAAGGCTAAGGCACGACAACGCACGGCTAGGCAATGCACGGCAAGGCAAGCAAAGGGTAACGCAAGGCAAGGCACGGTGAGGCTAGACAAGGCTAATGCACGAAAACGCAAGGCTAGGCAATGCACGACAATTCAAGGAAAGCTTAAAGCAAAGGAAGGCAAGGTCAGGCGAGATAAGGCAAAGGCACGACAACGCAAGGCTAGGCAATTCAGGGAAGGCAAGCAAAGAGTAACGGAAGGTAAGCAAGGCAAGGAAAAGCAAGGAAAGGCAAGGGTAACGGAAGGAACGGCACGGCAAGGGGGAACAAGTCTCAGGAACGACACCGAACGCTAGGCAATGAACGGCAAGGTAAGGAAAGGGTAACGCATGGGAAAGCACGGTCAGGCGAGACAAGGCTAAGGCACGACAACGCAAGGCTAGGCAATGCACGGAAGGCAAGGAAAGAGTAACGGAAGGTAAGGAAAGCAAGGCAAAGCCAGTCAAGGCAAGTGTAACAAAAGGCACGCCACGGCAAGGGGAAACAAGGCTAAGGCACGACAACGCACGGCTAGGCAATGCACGGCAAGGCAAGGAAAGGGTAATTCAAGGCAAGGCACGGTGAGGCTAGGCAAGGCTAATGCACGACAACGCAAGGCTAGGCAATGCACGACAATGCAAGGAAAGCTTAAAGCAAGGGAAGGCACGGTCAGGCGAGGCAAGGCTAAGGCACGACAACGCACGGCTAGGTAATGCACGGAAGGCAAGAAAAGAGTAACGGAATGCAAAGAAGGCAAGGGAACGCAAGGGAAGGCAAGGGTAACCGAAGGTACGGCACAGCAAGGGGTAACAAGGCTAAGGCACGACAACGCACGCTAGGCAATGCACGGCAAGGCAAGGAAAGGGTAACGCATGGGAAAGCACGGTCAGGCGAGGCAAGGCTAAGGCACGACAACGCAAGGCTAGGAAATTCAGGGAAGGCAAGCAGAGAGTAACGGAAGGTAAGGAAGGCAAGGAAAAGCAAGGAAAGGCAAGGGTAACGGAAGGAACGGCACGGCAAGGGGGAACAAGTCTAAGGCACGACACCGAACGCTAGACAATGAACGGCAAGGCAAGGAAAGGGTAACGCATGTTAAAGCACGGTCAGGCGAGGCAAGGCTAAGGCACGACAACGCAACGCTAGGCAATGCACGGAAGGCAAGCAAAGAGTAACGGAAGGTAAGGAAGGCAAGGGAAAGCAAGGAAAGGCAAGTGTTACGGAAGGAACGGCACGGCAAGGGGAAACAAGGTTAAGGCACGACAACGCACGCTAGGCAATGCACGGCAAGGCAAGGAAAGGGTAACGCATGGGAAAGCACGGTCAGGCGAGGCAAGGCTAAGGCATGACAACGCAAGGCTAGGCAATGCACGGAAAGCAAGCAAAGAGTAACGGAACGCAAGGAAGGCAAGGGAAAGCAAGGGAAGGCAAGGGTAACGGAAGGAACGGCACGGCAAGGGGTAAGAAGGCTAAGGCACGACAACGCAGGGCTAGGCAATGCACGGCAAGGCAAGGAAAGGGTAACGCAGGGGAAGGCACGGTCAGGTGAGGCAAGGATAAGGCACGACAATGCAAGGCTAGGCAATGCACGGCAAGGCAAGGAAAGAGTAACGGAAGGAAAGGAAGGCAAGGCAAAGCCAGGCAAGGCAAGTTTAACAAAAGGCACGCCACGGCAAGGGGAATCAAGGCTAAGGCACGACAACGCACGGCTAGGCAATGCACGGCAAGGCAAGGAAAGGGTAACGCAAGGCACGGCACGGTGAGGCTAGGCAAGGCTAATGCACGACAACGCAAGGCTAGGCAATGCACGACAATGCAAGGAAAGCTTAAAGCAAAGGAAGGCACGGTCAGGCGAGATAAGGCTAAGGCACGACAACGCATGGCTAGGCAATGCACGGAAGGCAAGCAAAGAGTAACGGAAGGTAAGGAAGGCAAGGGAAAGCAAAGAAAGGCAAGTGTAACGGAAGGAACGGCACGGCAAGGGGAAACAAGGCTAAGGCACGACAACGCACGCTAGGCAATGCACGGCAAGGCAAGGAAAGGGTAACGCATGGGAAAGCACGGTCAGGCGAGGCAAGCCTAAGGCATGACAACGCAAGGCTAGGCAATGCACGGAAAGCAAGCAAAGAGTAACGGAACGCAAGGAAGGCAAGGGAAAGCAAGGGAAGGCAAGGGTAACGGAAGGAACGGCACGGCAAGTGGTAACAAGGCTAAGGCACGACAACGCACGCTAGGCAATGCACGGCAAGGCAAGGAAAGGGTAACGCATGGGAAAGCACGGTCAGGCGAGGCAAGGCTAAGGCACGACAACGCAAGGCTAGGAAATTCAGGGAAGGCAAGCAAAGAGTAACGGAAGTTAAGGAAGGCAAGGAAAAGCAAGGAAAGGCAAGGGTAACGGAAGGAACGGCACGGCAAGGGGGAAGAAGTCTAAGGCACGACACCGAACGCTAGGCAATGAACGGCAAGGCAAGGAAAGGGTAACGCATGGGAAAGCACGGTCAGGCGAGGCAAGGCTAAGGCACGACAACGCAAGGCTAGGCAATGCACGGAAGGCAAGCAAAGAGTAACGGAAGGTAAGGAAGGCAAGGGAAAGTAAGGAAAGGCAAGTGTAACGGAAGGAACGGCACGGCAAGGGGAAACAAGGCTAAGGCACGACAACGCACGCTAGGCAATGCACGACAAGGCAAGGAAAGGGTAACGCATGGGAAAGCACGGTCAGGCGAGGCAAGGCTAAGGCATGACAACGCAAGGCTAGGCAATGCACGGAAAGGAAGCAAAGAGTAACGGAACGCAAGGAAGGCAAGGGAAAGCAAGGGAAGGCAAGGGTAACGGAAGGAACGGCACGGCAAGGGGTAAGAAGGCTAAGGCACGACAACGCAGGGCTAGGCAATGCACGGCAAGGCAAGGAAAGGGTAACGCAGGGGAAGGCACGGAGGGGTGAGGCAAGGATAAGGCACGACAATGCAAGGCTAGGCAATGCACGGCAAGGCAAGGAAAGAGTAACGGAAGGAAAGGAAGGCAAGGCAAAGCCAGGCAATGCAAGTGTAACAAAAGGCACGCCACGGCAAGGGGAATCAAGGCTAAGGCACGACAACGCACGGCTAGGCAATGCACGGCAAGGCAAGGAAAGGGTAACGCCAGGCAAGGCACGGTGAGGCTAGGCAAGGCTAATGCACGACAACGCAAGGCTAGGCAATGCACGACAATGCAAGGAAAGCTTAAAGCAAAGGAAGGCTCGGTCAGGCGAGATAAGGCTTAGGCACGACAACGCAAGGCTAGGCAATGCACGGAAGGCAAGCAAAGAGTAACGGAAGGTAAGGAAGGCAAGGGAAAGCAAAGAAAGGCAAGTGTAACGGAAGGAACGGCACGGCAAGGGGAAACAAGGCTAAGGCACGACAACGCACGCTAGGCAATGCACGGCAAGGCAAGGAAAGGGTAACGCATGGGAAAGCACGGTCAGGCGAGGCAAGCCTAAGGCATGACAACGCAAGGCTAGGCAATGCACGGAAGGCAAGCAAAGAGTAACGGAAGGTAAGGAAGGCAAGGGAAAGCAAGGAAAGGCAAGTGTTACGGAAGGAACGGCACGGCATGGGGAAACAAGGTTAAGGCACGACAACGCACGCTAGGCAATGCACGGCAAGGCAAGGAAAGGGTAACGCATGGGAAAGCACGGTCAGGCGAGGCAAGGCTAAGGCATGACAACGCAAGGCTAGGCAATGCACGGAAAGCAAGCAAAGAGTAACGGAACGCAAGGAAGGCAAGGGAAAGCAAGGGAAGGCAAGGGTAACGGAAGGAACGGCACGGCAAGGGGTAAGAAGGCTAAGGCACGACAACGCAGGGCTAGGCAATGCACGGCAAGGCAAGGAAAGGGTAACGCAGGGGAAGGCACGGTCAGGTGAGGCAAGGATAAGGCACGTAAGGCACGACAATGCAAGGCTAGGCAATGCACGGCAAGGCAAGGAAAGAGTAACGGAAGGAAAGGAAGGCAAGGCAAAGCCAGGCAAGGCAAGTGTAACAAAAGGCACGCCACGGCAAGGGGAATCAAGGCTAAGGCACGACAACGCACGGCTAGGCAATGCACGGCAAGGCAAGGAAAGGGTAACGCAAGGCACGGCACGGTGAGGCTAGGCAAGGCTAATGCACGACAACGCAAGGCTAGGCAATGCACGACAATGCAAGGAAAGCTTAAAGCAAAGGAAGGCACGGTCAGGCGAGATAAGGCTAAGGCACGACAACGCATGGCTAGGCAATGCACGGAAGGCAAGCAAAGAGTAACGGAAGGTAAGGAAGGCAAGGGAAAGCAAAGAAAGGCAAGTGTAACGGAAGGAACGGCACGGCAAGGGGAAACAAGGCTAAGGCACGACAACGCACGCTAGGCAATGCACGGCAAGGCAAGGAAAGGGTAACGCATGGGAAAGCACGGTCAGGCGAGGCAAGCCTAAGGCATGACAACGCAAGGCTAGGCAATGCACGGAAAGCAAGCAAAGAGTAACGGAACGCAAGGAAGGCAAGGGAAAGCAAGGGAAGGCAAGGGTAACGGAAGGAACGGCACGGCAAGGGGTAACAATGCTAAGGCACGACAACGCACGCTAGGCAATGCACGGCAAGGCAAGGAAAGGGTAACGCAGGGGAAAGCACGGTCAGGCGAGGCAAGGCTAAGGCACGACAACGCAAGGCTTCGAAATTCAGGGAAGGCAAGCAAAGAGTAACGGAAGTTAAGGAAGGCAAGGAAAAGCAAGGAAAGGCAAGGGTAACGGAAGGAACGGCACGGCAAGGGGGAACAAGTCTAAGGCACGACACCGAACGCTAGGCAATGAACGGCAAGGCAAGGAAAGGGTAACGCATGGGAAAGCACGGTCAGGCGAGGCAAGGCTATGCCACGACAACGCAAGGCTAGGCAATGCACGGAAGGCAAGCAAAGAGTAACGGAAGGTAAGGAAGGCAAGGGAAAGTAAGGAAAGGCAAGTGTAACGGAAGGAACGGAACGGCAAGGGGAAACAAGGCTAAGGCACGACAACGCACGCTAGGCAATGCACGGCAAGGCAAGGAAAGGGCAACGCATGGGAAAGCACGGTCAGGCGAGGCAAGGCTAAGGCATGACAACGCAAGGCTAGGCTATGCACGGAAAGCAAGCAAAGAGTAACGGAACGCAAGGAAGGCAAGGGAAAGCAAGGGAAGGCAAGGGTAACGGAAGGAACGGCACGGCAAGGGGAAACAAGGCTAAGGCACGACAACGCACGCTAGGCAATGCACGGCAAGGCAAGGAAAGGGTAACGCATGGGAAAGCACGGTCAGGCGAGGCAAGCCTAAGGCATGACAACGCAAGGCTAGGCAATGCACGGAAAGGAAGCAAAGAGCAACGGAACGCAAGGAAGGCAAGGGAAAGCAAGGGAAGGCAAGGGTAACGGAAGGAACGGCACGGCAAGGGGAAACAAGGCTAAGGCACGACAACGCACGCTAGGCAATGCACGACAAGGCAAGGAATGGGTAACGCAAGGCAAGGCACGGTGAGGCTAGGCAAGGCTAATGCACGACAACGCAAGGCTAGGCAATGCACGACAATGCAAGGAAAGCTTAAAGCAAAGGAAGGCACGGTCAGGCGAGATAAGGCTAAGGCACGACAACGCAAGGCTAGGCAATGCAGGGAAGGGAAGCAAAGAGTAACGGAAGGTAAGCAAGGCAAGGAAAAGCAAGGAAAGGCAAGGGTAACGGAAGGAACGGCACGGCAAGGGGTAACAAGGCTAAGGCACGGCAACGCAGGGCTAGGCAATGCCCGGCAAGGCAAGGAAAGGGTAACGCAGGGGAAGGCACGGTCAGGTGAGGCAAGGATAAGGCACGACAATGTAAGGCTAGGCAATGCACGGCAAGGCAAGGAAAGAGTAACGGAAGGAAAGGAAGGCAAGTCAAAGCCAGGAAAGGCAAGTGTAACAAAAGGCACGCCACGGCAAGGGGAAACAAGGCTAAGGCACGACAACGCACGGCTAGGCAATGCACGGCAAGGCAAGGAAAGGGTAACGCAAGGCAAGGCACGGTGAGGCTAGGCAAGGCTAATGCACGACAACGCAAGGCTAGGCAATGCACGACAATGCAAGGAAAGCTTAAAGCAAAGGAAGGCACGGTCAGGCGAGATAAGGCTAAGGCACGACAACGCAAGGCTAGGCAATTCAGCACGGAAGGCAAGCAAAGAGTAACGGAAGGTAAGGAAGGCAAGGGAAAGCAAAGAAAGGCAAGTGTAACGGAAGGAACGGCACGGCAAGGGGAAACAAGGCTAAGGCACGACAACGCACGCTAGGCAATGCACGGCAAGGCAAGGAAAGGGTAACGCATGGGAAAGCACGGTCAGGCGAGGCAAGGCTAAGGCACGACAACGCAAGGCTAGGAAATTCAGGGAAGGCAAGCAATGAGTAACGGAAGGTAAGGAAGGCAAGGAAAAGCAAGGAAAGGCAAGGGTAACGGAAGGAACGGCACGGCAAGGGGAAACAATGCTAAGGCACGACAACGCACGCTAGGCCATGCACGGCAAGGCAAGGAAAGGGTAACGCATGGGAAAGCACGGTCAGGCGAGGCAAGGCTAAGGCATGACAACGCAAGGCTAGGCAATGCACGGAAAGCAAGCAAAGAGTAACGGAACGCAAGGAAGGCAAGGGAAAGCAAGGGAAGGCAAGGGTAATGGAAGGAATGGCACGGCAAGGGTAAACAAGGCTAAGGCACGGCAACGTAGGCTAGGCAATGCACGGCAAGGCAAGGAAAGGGTAACGCATGGGAAAGCACGTTCAGGCGAGGCAAGGCTAAGGCACGACAACGCAAGGCTAGGCAATGCACGGAAGGCTAGCAAAGAGTAACGGAAGGTAAGGAAGGCAAGGGAAAGCAAAGAAAGGCAAGTGTAACGGAAGGAACGGCACGGTAAGGGGAAACAAGGCTAAGGCACGACAACGGACGGCTAGGCAATGCACGGCAAGGCAAGCAAAAGTTAACGCAAAGAAAGGCACGGTGAGGGTAGGCAAGGCTAATGCACGAAAACGCAAGGCTAGGCGATGCACGACAATGCAAGGAAACTTAAAGCAAAGGAAGGCAAGGGCAGGCGAGATAAGGCTAAGGCACGACAAGGCACGGCTAGGAAATTCAGGGAAGGCAAGCAAAGACTAACGGAAGGTAAGCAAGGCAAGGAAAAGGAAGGAAAGGCCAGGGTAACGGAAGGAACGGCACGGCAAGGGGAAACAAGTCTAAAGCACGACACCGAACGCTAGGCAATGAACGGCAAGGCAAGGAAAGGGTAACGCATTTGAAAGCACGGTCAGGCGAGGCAACGCTAATGCACGACAACGCAAGGCTAGGCAATGCACGGAAGGCAAGCAAAGAGTAACGGAAGGTAAGGAAGGCAAGGGAAAGGAAGGAAAGGCAAGTGTAACGGAAGGAACGGCACGGCAAGGGGAAAAAAGTCTAAGGCACGACAACGCACGGCTAGGCAATGCAAGGAAAGCCAAGGAAAGGGTAACGCATGGGAAAGTACGGTCAGGCGATGCAAGGCTAAGGCATGACAACGAAGGCTAGGCAATGCACGGAAAGCAAGCAAAGAGTAACGGAACGCAAGGAAGGCAAGGGAAAGCAAGGGAAGGCAAGGGTAACGGAAGGAACGGCACGGCAAGGGGTAACAAGGCTAAGGCACGGCAACGCAGGGCTAGGCAATGCACGGCAAGGCAAGGAAAGGGTAACGCATGGGAAAGCACGGTCAGGCGATGCAAGGCTAAGGCATGACAACGCAAGGCTAGGCAATGCACGGAAAGCAAGCAAAGAGTAAGGGAACGCAAGGAAGGCAAGGGAAAGCAAGGGAAGGCAAGGGTAACGGAAGGAACGACACAGCAAGGGGTAACAAGGCTAAGGCACGGCAACGCAGGGCTAGGCAATGCACGGCAAGGCAAGGAAAGAGTAACGGAAGGAAAGGAAGGCAAGGCAAAGCCAGTCAAGGCAAGTGTAACAAAAGGCACGCCACGGCAAGGGGAAACAAGGCTAAGGCACGACAACGCACGGCTAGGCAATGCACGGCAAGGCAAGCAAAAAGTAACGCAAGGAAAGGCACGGTGAGGCTAGGCAAGGCTAATGCACGACAACGCAAGGCTAGGCAATGCACGACAATGCAAGGAAAGCTTAAAGCAAAGGAAGGCACGGTCAGGCGAGATAAGGCTAAGGCACGACAACGCAAAGCTAGGCAATGCAGGGAAGGGAAGCAAAGAGTAACGGAAGGTAAGCAAGGCAAGGAAAAGCAAGGAAAGGCAAGGGTAACGGAAGGAACTGCACGGCAAGGGGAAACAAGGCTAAGGCACGGCAACGCAGGCTGGGCAATGCACGGCAAGGCAAGTAAAGGGTAACGCATGGGAAAGCACGTTCAGGCGAGGCAAGGCTAAGGCACGACAACGCAAGGCTAGGCAATGCACGGAAGGCAAGCAAAGAGTAACGGAAGGTAAGGAAGGCAAGGGAAAGCAAAGAAAGGCAAGTGTAACGGAAGGAACTGCACGGCAAGGGGAAACAAGGCTAAGGCACGACAACGCACGGCTAGGCAATGCACGGCAAGGCAAGGAAAGGGTAACGCAAGGCAAGGCACGGTGAGGCTAGACAAGGCTAATGCACGAAAACGCAAGGCTAGGCAATGCACGACAATTCAAGGAAAGCTTAAAGCAAAGGAAGGCAAGGTCAGGCGAGATAAGGCAAAGGCACGACAACGCAAGGCTAGGCAGTTCAGGGAAGGCAAGCAAAGAGTAACGGAAGGTAAGCAAGGCAAGGAAAAGCAAGGAAAGGCAAGGTTAACGGAAGGAACGGCACGGCAAGGGGGAACAAGTCTCAGGAACGACACCGAACGCTAGGCAATGAACAGCAAGGTAAGGAAAGGGTAACGCATGGGAAAGCACGGTCAGGCGAGACAAGGCTAAGGCACGACAACGCAAGGCTAGGCAATGCACGGAAGGCAAGGAAAGAGTAACGGAAGGTAAGGAAGGCAAGGCAAAGCCAGTCAAGGCAAGTGTAACAAAAGGCACGCCACGGCAAGGGGAAACAAGGCTAAGGCACGACAACGCACGGCTAGGCAATGCACGGCAAGGCAAGGAAAGGGTAATTCAAGGCAAGGCACGGTGAGGCTAGGCAAGGCTAATGCACGAAAACGCAAGGCTAGGCAATGCACGACAATGCAAGGAAAGCTTAAAGCAAAGGAAGGCACGGTCAGGCGAGATAAGGCTAAGGCATGACAACGCAAGGCTAGGCAATGCACGGAAAGCAAGCAAAGAGTAACGGAACGCAAGGAAGGCAAGGGAAAGCAAGGGAAGGCAAGGGTAACGGAAGGAACGGCACGGCAAGGGGTAACAAGGCTAAGGCACGACAACGCACGCTAGGCAATGCACGGCAAGGCAAGGAAAGGGTAACGCATGGGAAAGCACGGTCAGGCGAGGCAAGGCTAAGGCACGACAACGCAAGGCTAGGAAATTCAGGGAAGGCAAGCAAAGAGTAACGGAAGGTAAGGAAGGCAAGGAAAAGCAAGGAAAGGCAAGGGTAACGGAAGGAACGGCACGGCAAGGGGGAACAAGTCTAAGGCACGACACCGAACGCTAGACAATGAACGGCAAGGCAAGGAAAGGGTAACGCATGTTAAAGCACGGTCAGGCGAGGCAAGGCTAAGGCACGACAACGCAACGCTAGGCAATGCACGGAAGGCAAGCAAAGAGTAACGGAAGGTAAGGAAGGCAAGGGAAAGCAAGGAAAGGCAAGTGTTACGGAAGGAACGGCACGGCAAGGGGAAACAAGGTTAAGGCACGACAACGCACGCTAGGCAATGCACGGCAAGGCAAGGAAAGGGTAACGCATGGGAAAGCACGGTCAGGCGAGGCAAGGCTAAGGCATGACAACGCAAGGCTAGGCAATGCACGGAAAGCAAGCAAAGAGTAACGGAACGCAAGGAAGGCAAGGGAAAGCAAGGGAAGGCAAGGGTAACGGAAGGAACGGCACGGCAAGGGGTAAGAAGGCTAAGGCACGACAACGCAGGGCTAGGCAATGCACGGCAAGGCAAGGAAAGGGTAACGCAGGGGAAGGCACGGTCAGGTGAGGCAAGGATAAGGCACGACAATGCAAGGCTAGGCAATGCACGGCAAGGCAAGGAAAGAGTAACGGAAGGAAAGGAAGGCAAGGCAAAGCCAGGCAAGGCAAGTGTAACAAAAGGCACGCCACGGCAAGGGGAATCAAGGCTAAGGCACGACAACGCACGGCTAGGCAATGCACGGCAAGGCAAGGAAAGGGTAACGCAAGGCACGGCACGGTGAGGCTAGGCAAGGCTAATGCACGACAACGCAAGGCTAGGCAATGCACGACAATGCAAGGAAAGCTTAAAGCAAAGGAAGGCACGGTCATGCGAGATAAGGCTAAGGCACGACAACGCATGGCTAGGCAATGCACGGAAGGCAAGCAAAGAGTAACGGAAGGTAAGGAAGGCAAGGGAAAGCAAAGAAAGGCAAGTGTAACGGAAGGAACGGCACGGCAAGGGGAAACAAGGCTAAGGCACGACAACGCACGCTAGGCAATGCACGGCAAGGCAAGGAAAGGGTAACGCATGGGAAAGCACGGTCAGGCGAGGCAAGCCTAAGGCATGACAACGCAAGGCTAGGCAATGCACGGAAAGCAAGCAAAGAGTAACGGAACGCAAGGAAGGCAAGGGAAAGCAAGGGAAGGCAAGGGTAACGGAAGGAACGGCACGGCAAGTGGTAACAAGGCTAAGGCACGACAACGCACGCTAGGCAATGCACGGCAAGGCAAGGAAAGGGTAACGCATGGGAAAGCACGGTCAGGCGAGGCAAGGCTAAGGCACGACAACGCAAGGCTAGGAAATTCAGGGAAGGCAAGCAAAGAGTAACGGAAGTTAAGGAAGGCAAGGAAAAGCAAGGAAAGGCAAGGGTAACGGAAGGAACGGCACGGCAAGTGGAAAGAAGTCTAAGGCACGACACCGAACGCTAGGCAATGAACGGCAAGGCAAGGAAAGGGTAACGCATGGGAAAGCACGGTCAGGCGAGGCAAGGCTAAGGCACGACAACGCAAGGCTAGGCAATGCACGGAAGGCAAGCAAAGAGTAACGGAAGGTAAGGAAGGCAAGGGAAAGTAAGGAAAGGCAAGTGTAACGGAAGGAACGGCACGGCAAGGGGAAACAAGGCTAAGGCACGACAACGCACGCTAGGCAATGCACGACAAGGCAAGGAAAGGGTAACGCATGGGAAAGCACGGTCAGGCGAGGCAAGGCTAAGGCATGACAACGCAAGGCTAGGCAATGCACGGAAAGGAAGCAAAGAGTAACGGAACGCAAGGAAGGCAAGGGAAAGCAAGGGAAGGCAAGGGTAACGGAAGGAACGGCACGGCAAGGGGTAAGAAGGCTAAGGCACGACAACGCAGGGCTAGGCAATGCACGGCAAGGCAAGGAAAGGGTAACGCAGGGGAAGGCACGGAGGGGTGAGGCAAGGATAAGGCACGACAATGCAAGGCTAGGCAATGCACGGCAAGGCAAGGAAAGAGTAACGGAAGGAAAGGAAGGCAAGGCAAAGCCAGGCAATGCAAGTGTAACAAAAGGCACGCCACGGCAAGGGGAATCAAGGCTAAGGCACGACAACGCACGGCTAGGCAATGCACGGCAAGGCAAGGAAAGGGTAACGCCAGGCAAGGCACGGTGAGGCTAGGCAAGGCTAATGCACGACAACGCAAGGCTAGGCAATGCACGACAAAGCAAGGAAAGCTTAAAGCAAAGGAAGGCTCGGTCAGGCGAGATAAGGCTTAGGCACGACAACGCAAGGCTAGGCAATGCACGGAAGGCAAGCAAAGAGTAACGGAAGGTAAGGAAGGCAAGGGAAAGCAAAGAAAGGCAAGTGTAACGGAAGGAACGGCACGGCAAGGGGAAACAAGGCTAAGGCACGACAACGCACGCTAGGCAATGCACGGCAAGGCAAGGAAAGGGTAACGCATGGGAAAGCACGGTCAGGCGAGGCAAGCCTATGGCATGACAACGCAAGGCTAGGCAATGCACGGAAGGCAAGCAAAGAGTAACGGAAGGTAAGGAAGGCAAGGGAAAGCAAGGAAAGGCAAGTGTTACGGAAGGAACGGCACGGCAAGGGGAAACAAGGTTAAGGCACGACAACGCACGCTAGGCAATGCACGGCAAGGCAAGGAAAGGGTAACGCATGGGAAAGCACGGTCAGGCGAGGCAAGGCTAAGGCATGACAACGCAAGGCTAGGCAATGCACGGAAAGCAAGCAAAGAGTAACGGAACGCAAGGAAGGCAAGGGAAAGCAAGGGAAGGCAAGGGTAACGGAAGGAACGGCACGGCAAGGGGTAAGAAGGCTAAGGCACGACAACGCAGGGCTAGGCAATGCACGGCAAGGCAAGGAAAGGGTAACGCAGGGGAAGGCACGGTCAGGTGAGGCAAGGATAAGGCACGACAATGCAAGGCTAGGCAATGCACGGCAAGGCAAGGAAAGAGTAACGGAAGGAAAGGAAGGCAAGGCAAAGCCAGGCAAGGCAAGTGTAACAAAAGGCACGCCACGGCAAGGGGAATCAAGGCTAAGGCACGACAACGCACGGCTAGGCAATGCACGGCAAGGCAAGGAAAGGGTAACGCAAGGCACGGCACGGTGAGGCTAGGCAAGGCTAATGCACGACAACGCAAGGCTAGGCAATGCACGACAATGCAAGGAAAGCTTAAAGCAAAGGAAGGCACGGTCAGGCGAGATAAGGCTAAGGCACGACAACGCATGGCTAGGCAATGCACGGAAGGCAAGCAAAGAGTAACGGAAGGTAAGGAAGGCAAGGGAAAGCAAAGAAAGGCAAGTGTAACGGAAGGAACGGCACGGCAAGGGGAAACAAGGCTAAGGCACGACAACGCACGCTAGGCAATGCACGGCAAGGCAAGGAAAGGGTAACGCATGGGAAAGCACGGTCAGGCGAGGCAAGCCTAAGGCATGACAACGCAAGGCTAGGCAATGCACGGAAAGCAAGCAAAGAGTAACGGAACGCAAGGAAGGCAAGGGAAAGCAAGGGAAGGCAAGGGTAACGGAAGGAACGGCACGGCAAGGGGTAACAATGCTAAGGCACGACAACGCACGCTAGGCAATGCACGGCAAGGCAAGGAAAGGGTAACGCAGGGGAAAGCACGGTCAGGCGAGGCAAGGCTAAGGCACGACAACGCAAGGCTTCGAAATTCAGGGAAGGCAAGCAAAGAGTAACGGAAGTTAAGGAAGGCAAGGAAAAGCAAGGAAAGGCAAGGGTAACGGAAGGAACGGCACGGCAAGGGGGAACAAGTCTAAGGCACGACACCGAACGCTAGGCAATGAACGGCAAGGCAAGGAAAGGGTAACGCATGGGAAAGCACGGTCAGGCGAGGCAAGGCTATGCCACGACAACGCAAGGCTAGGCAATGCACGGAAGGCAAGCAAAGAGTAACGGAAGGTAAGGAAGGCAAGGGAAAGTAAGGAAAGGCAAGTGTAACGGAAGGAACGGAACGGCAAGGGGAAACAAGGCTAAGGCACGACAACGCACGCTAGGCAATGCACGGCAAGGCAAGGAAAGGGCAACGCATGGGAAAGCACGGTCAGGCGAGGCAAGGCTAAGGCATGACAACGCAAGGCTAGGCAATGCACGGAAAGCAAGCAAAGAGTAACGGAACGCAAGGAAGGCAAGGGAAAGCAAGGGAAGGCAAGGGTAACGGAAGGAACGGCACGGCAAGGGGAAACAAGGCTAAGGCACGACAACGCACGCTAGGCAATGCACGGCAAGGCAAGGAAAGGGTAACGCATGGGAAAGCACGGTCAGGCGAGGCAAGCCTAAGGCATGACAACGCAAGGCTAGGCAATGCACGGAAAGGAAGCAAAGAGCAACGGAACGCAAGGAAGGCAAGGGAAAGCAAGGGAAGGCAAGGGTAACGGAAGGAACGGCACGGCAAGGGGTAACAAGGCTAAGGCACGACAACGCACGCTAGGCAATGCACGGCAAGGCAAGGAAAGGGTAACGCAAGGCAAGGCACGGTGAGGCTAGGCAAGGCTAATGCACGACAACGCAAGGCTAGGCAATGCACGACAATGCAAGGAAAGCTTAAAGCAAAGGAAGGCACGGTCAGGCGAGATAAGGCTAAGGCACGACAACGCAAGGCTAGGCAATGCAGGGAAGGGAAGCAAAGAGTAACGGAAGGTAAGCAAGGCAAGGAAAAGCAAGGAAAGGCAAGGGTAACGGAAGGAACTGCACGGCAAGGGGAAACAAGGCTAAGGCACGGCAACGCAGGCTGGGCAATGCACGGCAAGGCAAGTAAAGGGTAACGCATGGGAAAGCACGTTCAGGCGAGGCAAGGCTAAGGCACGACAACGCAAGGCTAGGCAATGCACGGAAGGCAAGCAAAGAGTAACGGAAGGTAAGGAAGGCAAGGGAAAGCAAGGGAAGGCAAGGGTAACGGAAGGAACGGCACGGCGAGGGGTAACAAGGCTAAGGCACGACAACGCAGGGCTAGGCAATGCACGGCAAGGCAACCAAAGAGTAACGGAAGGAAAGGAAGGCAAGGCAAAGCCAGGCAAGGCAAGTGTAACAAAAGGCACGCAACGGCAAGGGGAAACAAGGCTAAGGCACGACAACACACGGGAAGGAAATGCACGGCAAGGCAAGGAAAGGGTAACGCAAGGCAAGGCACGGTGAGGCTAGGCAAGGCTAATGCACGACAACGCAAGGCTAGGCAATGCACGACAATGCAAGGAAAGCTTAAAGCAAAGGAAGGCACGGTCAGGCGAGATAAGTCTAAGGCACGACAACGCAAGGCTAGGCAATGCACGGAAAGCAAGCAAGGAGTAACGGAATGCAAGGAAGGAAAGGAAAGCAAGGGAAGGCAAGGGTAACGGAAGGAACGGCACGGCAAGGGGAAACAAGGCTAAGGCACGACAACGCACGGCTAGGCAATGCACGGCAAGGCAAGCAAAGGGTAACGCAGGGGAAGGCACGGTCAGGTGAGGCAAGGATAAGGCACGACAATGCAAGGCTAGGCAATGCACGGCAAGGCAAGGAAAGAGTAACGGAAGGAAAGGAAGGCAAGTCAAAGCCAGGCAAGGCAAGTGTAACAAAAGGCACGCCACGGCAAGGGGAAACAAGGCTAAGGCACGACAACGCACGGCTAGGCAATGCACGGCAAGGCAAGGAAAGGGTAACGCAAAGCAAGGCACGGTGAGGCTAGGCAAGGCTAATGCACGACAACGCAAGGCTAGGCAATGCACGACAATGCAAGGAAAGCTTAAAGCAAAGGAATGCACGGTCAGGCGAGATAAGGCTAAGGCACGACAACGCAAGGCTAGGCAATGCACGGAAGGCAAGCAAAGAGTAACGGAAGGTAAGGAAGGCAAGGGAAAGCAAAGAAAGGCAAGTGTAACGGAAGGAACGGCACGGCAAGTGGAAACAAGGCTAAGGCACGACAACGCACGGCTAGGCAATGCACGGCAAGGCAAGCAAAGGGTAACGCAAGTCAAGGCACGGTGAGGCTAGGCAAGGCTAATGCACGAAAACGCAAGGCTAGGCAATGCACGACAATGCAAGGAAAGCTTAAAGCAAAGGAAGGCAAGGTCAGGCGAGATAAGGCAAAGGCACGACAACGCAAGGCTAAGCAATGCAGGGAAGGCAAGCAAAGAGTAACGGAAGGTAAGCAAGGCAAGGAAAAGCAAGGAAAGGCAAGGGTAACGGAAGGAACGGCACGGCAAGGGGGAACAAGTCTAAGGCAGGACACCGAACGCTAGGCAATGAACGGCAAGGCAAGGAAAGGGTAACGCATGGGAAAGCACGGTCAGGCGAGGCAAGGCTAAGGCATGACAACGCAAGGCTAGGCAATGCACGGAAAGCAAGCAAAGAGTAACGGAACGCAAGGAAGGCAAGGGAAAGCAAGGGAAGTCAAGGGTAACGGAAGGAACGGCACGGCAAGGGGTAACAAGGCTAAGGCACGACAACGCAGGGCTAGGCAATGCACGGCAAGGCAAGGAAAGGGTAACGCAGGGGAAGGCACGGTCAGGTGAGGCAAGGATAAGGCACGACAATGCAAGGCTAGGCAATGCACGGCAAGGCAAGGAAAGAGTAACGGAAGGAAAGGAAGGCAAGGCAAAGCCAGGCAAGGCAAGTGTAACAAAAGGCACGCCACGGCAAGGGGAATCAAGGCTAAGGCACGACAACGCACGGCTAGGCAATGCACGGCAAGGCAAGGAAAGGGTAACGCAAGGCACGGCACGGTGAGGCTAGGCAAGGCTAATGCACGACAACGCAAGGCTAGGCAATGCACGACAATGCAAGGAAAGGGTAACGCAAAGGAAGGCACGGTCAGGCGAGATAAGGCTAAGGCACGACAACGCATGTCTAGGCAATGCACGGAAGGCAAGCAAAGAGTAACGGAAGGTAAGGAAGGCAAGGGAAAGCAAAGAAAGGCAAGTGTAACGGAAGGAACGGCACGGCAAGGGGAAACAAGGCTAAGGCACGACAACGCACGCTAGGCAATGCACGGCAAGGCAAGGAAAGGGTAACGCATGGGAAAGCACGGTCAGGCGAGTCAAGCCTAAGGCATGACAACGCAAGGCTAGGCAATGCACGGAAAGCAAGCAAAGAGTAACGGAACGCAAGGAAGGCAAGGGAAAGAAAGAGAAGGCAAGGTAACGGAAGGAACGGCACGGCAAGGGGTAACAAGGCTAAGGCACGACAACGCACGCTAGGCAATGCACGGCAAGGCAAGGAAAGGGTAACGCATGGGAAAGCACGGTCAGGCGAGGCAAGGCTAAGGCACGACAACGCAAGGCTAGGAAATTCAGGGAAGGCAAGCAAAGAGTAACGGAAGGTAAGGAAGGCAAGGAAAAGCAAGGAAAGGCAAGGGTAACGGAAGGAACGGCACGGCAAGGGGGAACAAGTCTAAGGCACGACACCGAACGCTAGGGAGTGAACGGCAAGGCAAGGAAAGGGTAACGCATGGGAAAGCACGGTCAGGCGAGGCAAGGCTAAGGCACGACAACGCAAGGCTAGGCAATGCACGGAAGGCAAGCAAAGAGTAACGGAAGGTAAGGAAGGCAAGGGAAAGCAAGGAAAGGCAAGTGTAACGGAAGGAACGGCACGGCAAGGGGAAACAAGGCTAAGGCACGACAACGCACGCTAGGCAATGCACGGCAAGGCAAGGAAAGGGTAACGCATGGGAAAGCACGGTCAGGCGAGGCAAGGCTAAGGCATGACAACGCAAGGCTAGGCAATGCACGGAAAGCAAGCAAAGAGTAACGGAACGCAAGGAAGGCAAGGGAAAGCCAGGCAAGGCAAGTGTAACAAAAGGCACGCCACGGCAAGGGGAATCAAGGCTAAGGCACGACAACGCACGGCTAGGCAATGCACGGCAAGGCAAGGAAAGGGTAACGCAAGGCAAGGCACGGTGAGGCTAGGCAAGGCTAATGCACGACAACGCAAGGCTAGGCAATGCACGACAATGCAAGGAAAGCTTAAAGCAAAGGAAGGCACGGTCAGGCGAGATAAGGCTAAGGCACGACAACGCAAGGCTAGGCAATGCAGGGAAGGAAAGCAAAGAGTAACGGAAGGAAAGGAAGGCAAGGCAAAGCCAGGCAAGGCAAGTGTAACAAAAGGCACGCAACGGCAAGGGGAAACAAGGCTAAGGCACGACAACACACGGGAAGGAAATGCACGGCAAGGCAAGGAAAGGGTAACGCATGGGAAAGCACGGTCAGGCGAGGCAAGGCTAAGGAAAGCCAACGCAAGGCTAGGCAATGCACGGAAAGCAAGCAAGAAGTAACGGAATGCAAGGAAGGAAAGGGAAAGCAAGGGAAGGCAAGGGTAACGGAAGGAACGGCACGGCAAGGGGTAACAAGGCTAAGGCACGACAACACACGGCTAGGAAATGCACGGCAAGGCAAGGAAAGGGTAACGCAAGGCAAGGCACGGTGACGCTAGGCAAGGTTAATGCACGACAACGCAAGGCTAGGCAATGCACGACAATGCAAGGAAAGCTTAAAGCAAAGGAAGGCACGGTCAGGCGAGATAAGGCTAAGGCACGACAACGCAAGGCTAGGCAATGCACGGAAGGCAAGCAAAGAGTAACGGAAGGTAAGGAAGGCAAGGGAAAGCAAGGAAAGGCAATGGTAACGGAAGGAACGGCACGGCAAGGGGAAACAAGGCTAAGGCACGACAACGCACGCTAGGCAATGCACGGCAAGGCAAGGAAAGGGTAACGCATGGGAAAGCTCGGTCAGGCGAGGCAAGGCTAAGGCACGACAACCCAAGGCTAGGCAATGCACGAAAGGCAAGCAAAGAGAAACGGAAAGTAAGGAAGGAAAGTGAAAGCAAAGAAAGGCAAGTGTAACGGAAGGAACCGCACGGCAAGGGGAAACAAGGCTAAGGCACGACAACGCACGGCTAGGCAATGCACGGCAAGTCAAGCAAAGGGTAACGCAAGGAAAGGCACGGTGAGGCTAGGCAAGGCTAATGCACGAAAGCGCAAGGGTAGGCGATGCACGACAATGCAAGGAAAGCTTAAAGCAAAGGAAGGCAAGGTCAGGCGAGATAAGGCTAAGGCACGACAACGGAAGGCAAGGAAATTCAGGGAAGGCAAGCAAAGAGTAACGGAAGGTAAGCAAGGCAAGGAAAAGGAAGGAAAGGCCAGGGTAACGGAAGGAACGGCACGGCAAGGGGAAACAAGTCTAAGGCACGACACCGAACGCTAGACAATGAACGGCAAGGCAAGGAAAGGGTAACGCATTTGAAAGCACGGTCAGGCGAGGCAACGCTAAGGCACGACAACGCAAGGCTAGGCAATGCACGGAAGGCAAGCAAAGTGTAACGGAAGGTAAGGAAGGCAAGGGAAAGGAAGGAAAGGCAAGTGTAACGGAAGGAACGGCACGGCAAGGGGAAACAAGGCTAAGGCACGAAAACGCACGGCTAGGCAATGCACGGAAAGGCAAGGAAAGGGTAACGCATGGGAAAGCACGGTCAGGCGATGCAAGGCTAAGGCATGACAACGCAAGGCTAGGCAATGCACGGAAAGCAAGCAAAGAGTAACGGAACGCAAGGAAGGCAAGGGAAAGCAAGGGAAGGCAAGGGTAACGGAAGGAACGGCACGGCAAGGGGTAACAAGGCTAAGGCACGGCAACGCAGGGCTAGGCAATGCCCGGCAAGGCAAGGAAAGGGTAACGCAGGGGAAGGCACGGTCAGGTTAGGCAAGGATAAGGCACGACAATGCAAGGCTAGGCAATGCACGGCAAGGCAAGGAAAGAGTAACGGAAGGAAAGGAAGGCAAGGCAAAGCCAGGCAAGGCAAGTGTAACAAAAGTCACGCCACGGCAAGGGGAAACAAGGCTAAGGCACGACAACGCACGGCTAGGCAATGCACGGCAAGGCAAGGAAAGGGTAACGCAAGGCAAGGCACGGTGAGGCTAGGCAAGGCTAATGCACGACAACGCAAGGCTAGGCAATGCACGACAATGCAAGGAAAGCTTAAAGCAAAGGAAGGCACGGTCAGGCGAGATAAGGCTAAGGCACGACAACGCAAGGCTAGGCAATGCAGGGAAGGGAAGCAAAGAGTAACGGAAGGTAAGGCAAGGGTAACGGAAGGAACTGCACGGCAAGGGGAAACAAGGCTAAGGCACGGCAACGCAGGCTGGGCAATGCACGGCAAGGCAAGGAAAGGGTAACGCATGGGAAAGCACGTTCAGGCGAGGCAAGGCTAAGGCACGACAACGCAAGGCTAGGCAATGCACGGAAGGCAAACAAAGAGTAACGCAAGGTAAGGAAGGCAAGGGAAAGCAAAGAAAGGCAAGTGTAACGGAAGGAACGGCACGGCAATGGGAAACAAGGCTAAGGCACGACAACGCAGGGCTAGGCAATGCACGGCAAGGCAAGGAAAGGGTAACGCAGGGGAAGGCACGGTCAGGTGAGGCAAGGATAAGGCACGACAATGCAAGGCTAGGCAATGCACGGCAAGGCAAGGAAAGATTAACGGAAGGAAAGGAAGGCAAGGCAAAGCCAGGCAAGGCAAGTGTAACAAAAGGCACGCCACGGCAAGGGGAATCAAGGCTAAGGCACGACACGACAACGCACGGCTAGGCAATGCACGGCAAGGCAAGGAAAGGGTAACGCAAGGCAAGGCACGGTGAGGCTAGGCAAGGCTAATGCACGACAACGCAAGGCTAGGCAATGCACGACAATGTAAGGAAAGCTTAAAGCAAAGGAAGGCACGGTCAGGCGAGATAAGGCTTAGGCAAGACAACGCAAGGCTAGGCAATGCACCGAAGGCAAGCAAAGAGTAACGGAAGGTAAGGAAGGCAAGGGAAAGTAAAGAAAGGCAAGTGTAACGGAAGGAACGGCACGGCAAGGGGAAACAAGGCTAAGGCACGACAACGCACGCTAGGCAATGCACGGCAAGGCAAGGAAAGGGTAACGCATGGGAAAGCACGGTCAGGCGAGGGAAGCCTAAGGCATGACAACGCAAGGCTAGGCAATGCACGGAAAGCAAGCAAAGAGTAACGGAACGCAAGGAAGGCAAGGGAAAGCAAGGGAAGGCAAGGGTACCGGAAGGAACGGCACGGCAAGGGGTAACAAGGCTAAGGCACGGCAACGCAGGGCTAGACAATGCCCGGCAAGGCAAGGAAAGGGTAACGCAGGGGAAGGCACGGTCAGGTGAGGCAAGGATAAGGCACGACAATGCAAGGCTAGGCAAGGCACGGCAAGGCAAGGAAAGAGTAACGGAAGGAAATGAAGGCAAGTCAAAGCCAGGAAAGGCAAGTGTAACAAAAGGCACGCCACGGCAAGGGGAAACAAGGCTAAGGCACGACAACGCACGCTAGGCAATGCACGGCAAGGCAAGGAATGGGTAACGCAAGGCAAGGCACGGTGAGGCTAGGCAAGGCTAATGCACGACAACGCAAGGCTAGGCAATGCACGACAATGCAAGGAAAGCTTAAAGCAAAGGAAGGCACGGTCAGGCGAGATAAGGCTAAGGCACGACAACGCAAGGCTAGGCAATGCAGGGAAGGGAAGCAAAGAGTAACGGAAGGTAAGCAAGGCAAGGAAAAGCAAGGAAAGGCAAGGGTAACGGAAGGAACTGCACGGCAAGGGGAAACAAGGCTAAGGCACGGCAACGCAGGCTGGGCAATGCACGGCAAGGCAAGTAAAGGGTAACGCATGGGAAAGCACGTTCAGGCGAGGCAAGGCTAAGGCACGACAACGAAAGGCTAGGCAATGCACGGAAGGCAAGCAAAGAGTAACGGAAGGTAAGGAAGGCAAGGGAAAGCAAGGGAAGGCAAGGGTAACGGAAGGAACGGCACGGCAAGGGGTAACAAGGCTAAGGCACGACAACGCAGGGCTAGGCAATGCACGGCAAGGCAAGCAAAGAGTAACGGAAGGAAAGGAAGGCAAGGCAAAGCCAGGCAAGGCAAGTGTAACAAAAGGCACGCAACGGCAAGGGGAAACAAGGCTAAGGCACGACAACACACGGCTAGGAAATGCACGGCAAGGCAAGGAAAGGGTAACACAAGGCAAGGCACGGTGAGGCTAGGCAAGGCTAATGCACGACAACGCAAGGATAGGCAATGCACGACAATGCAAGGAAAGCTTAAAGCAAAGGAAGGCACGGTCAGGCGAGATAAGGCTAAGGCACGACAACGCAAGGCTAGGCAATGCACGGAAGGCAAGCAAAGAGTAACGGAAGGAAAGGAAGGCAAGGGAAAGCAAGGAAAGGCAAGTGTAACGGAAGGAACGGCACGGCAAGGGGAAACAAGGCTAAGGCACGACAACGCACGCTAGGCAATGCACGGCAAGGCAAGGAAAGGGTAACGCATGGGAAAGCACGGTCAGGCGAGGCAAGGCTAAGGAAAGCCAACCCAAGGCTAGGCAATGCACGGAAAGCAAGCAAGGAGTAACGGAATGCAAGGAAGGAAAGGGAAAGCAAGGGAAGGCAAGGGTAACGGAAGGAACGGCACGGCAAGGGGTAACAAGGCTAAGGCACGGCAACGCAGGGCTAGGCAATGCCCGGCAAGGCAAGGAAAGGGTAACGCAGGGGAAGGCACGGTCAGGTGAGGCAAGGATAAGGCACGACAATGCAAGGCTAGGAAATGCACGGCAAGGCAAGGAAAGAGTAACGGAAGGAAAGGAAGGCAAGTCAAAGCCAGGAAAGGCAAGTGTAACAAAAGGCACGCCACGGCAAGGGGAAACAAGGCTAAGGCACGACAACGCACGGCTAGGCAATGCACGGCAAGGCAAGGAAAGGGTAACGCAAGGCAAGGCACGGTGAGGCTAGGCAAGGCTAATGCACGACAACGCAAGGCTAGACAATGCACGACAATGCAAGGAAAGCTTAAAGCAAAGGAAGGCACGGTCAGGCGAGATAAGGATTAGGCACGACAACGCAAGGCTAGGCAATGCACGGAAGGCAAGCAAAGAGTAACGGAAGGTAAGGAAGGCAAGGGAAAGCAAAGAAAGGCAAGTGTAACGGAAGGAACGGCACGGCAAGGGGAAACAAGGCTAAGGAACGACAACGCACGCTAGGCAATGCACGGCAAGGCAAGGAAAGGGTAACGCATGGGAAAGCACGGTCAGGCGAGGCAAGGCTAAGGCACGACAACGCAAGGCTAGGAAATTCAGGGAAGGCAAGCAAAGAGTAACGGTAGGTAAGGAAGGGAAGGAAAAGCAAGGAAAGGCAAGGGTAACGGCAGGAACGGCACGGCAAGGGGGAACAAGTCTAAGGCACGACACCGAACGCTAGACAATGAACGGCAAGGCAAGGAAAGGGTAACGCATGGGAAAGCACGGTCAGGCGAGGCAAGGCTAAGGCACGACAACGCAACGCTAGGCAATGCACGGAAGGCAAGCAAAGAGTAACGGAAGGTAAGGAAGGCAAGGGAAAGCAAGGAAAGGCAAGTGTTACGGAAGGAACGGCACGGCAAGGGGAAACAAGGTTAAGGCACGACAACGCACGCTAGGTAATGCACGGCAAGGCAAGGAAAGGGTAACGCAAGGCACGGCACGGTGAGGCTAGGCAAGGCTAATGCACGACAACGCAAGGCTAGGCAATGCACGACAATGCAAGGAAAGCTTAAAGCAAAGGAAGGCACGGTCAGGCGAGATAAGGCTAAGGCACGACAACGCATGGCTAGGCAATGCACGGAAGGCAAGCAAAGAGTAACGGAAGGTAAGGAAGGCAAGGGAAAGCAAAGAAAGGCAAGTGTAACGGAAGGAACGGCACGGCAAGGGGAAAGAAGGCTAAGGCACGACAACGCACGGCTAGGCAATGCACGGCAAGGCAAGGAAAGGGTAACGCATGGGAAAGCACGGTCAGGCGAGTCAAGCCTAAGGCATGACAACGCAAGGCTAGGCAATGCACGGAAAGCAAGCAAAGAGTAACGGAACGCAAGGAAGGCAAGGGAAAGCAAGGGAAGGCAAGGGTAACGGAAGGAACGGCACGGCAAGGGGTAACAAGGCTAAGGCACGACAACTCACGCTAGGCAATGCACGGCAAGGCAAGGAAAGGGTAACGCATGGGAAAGCACGGTCAGGCGAGGCAAGGCTAAGGCACGACAACGCAAGGCTAGGAAATTCAGGGAAGGCAAGCAAAGAGTAACGGAAGGTAAGGAAGGCAAGGAAAAGCAAGGAAAGGCAAGGGTAACGGAAGGAACGGCACGGCAAGGGGGAACAAGTCTAAGGCACGACACCGAACGCTAGGCAGTGAACGGCAAGGCAAGGAAAGGGTAACGCATGGGAAAGCACGGTCAGGCGAGGCAAGGCTAAGGCACGACAACGCAAGGCTAGGCAATGCACGGAAGGCAAGCAAAGTGTAACGGAAGGTAAGAAAGGCAAGGGAAAGCAAGGAAAGGCAAGTGTAACGGAAGGAACGGCACGGCAAGGGGAAACAAGGCTAAGGCACGACAACGCACGCTAGGCAATGCACGGCAAGGCAAGGAAAGGGTAACGCATGGGAAAGCACGGTGAGGCGAGGCAAGGCTAAGGCATGACAACGCAAGGCTAGGCAATGCACGGAAAGCAAGCAAAGAGTAACGGAACGCAAGGAAGGCAAGGGAAAGCAAGGGAAGGCAAGGGTAACGGAAGGAACGGCACGGCAAGGGGTAAGAAGGCTAAGGCACGATAACGCAGGGCTAGGCAATGCACGGCAAGACAAGGAAAGGGTAACGTAGGGGAAGGCACGGTCAGGTGAGGCAAGGATAAGGCACGACAATGCAAGGCTAGGCAATGCACGGCAAGGCAAGGAAAGAGTAATGGAAGGAAAGGAAGGCAAGGCAAAGCCAGGCAAGGCAAGTGTAACAAAAGGCACGCCACGGCAAGGGGAATCAAGGCTAAGGCACGACAACGCACGGCTAGGCAATGCACGGCAAGGCAAGGAAAGGGTAACGCAAGGCAAGGCACGGTGAGGCTAGGCAAGGCTAATGCACGACAACGCAAGGCTAGGCAATGCACGACAATGCAAGGAAAGCTTAAAGCAAAGGAAGGCACGGTCAGGCGAGATAAGGCTAAGGCACGACAACGCAAGGCTTTGCAATGCAGGGAAGGGAAGCAAAGAGTAACGGAAGGTAAGCAAGGCAAGGAAAAGCAAGGAAAGGCAAGGGTAACGGAAGGAACTGCACGGCAAGGGGAAACAAGGCTAAGGCACGGCAACGCAGGCTGGGCAATGCACGGCAAGGCAAGTAAAGGGTAACGCATGGGAAAGCACGTTCAGGCGAGGCAAGGCTAAGGCACGACAACGCAAGGCTAGGCAATGCACGGAAGGCAAGCAAAGAGTAACGGAAGGTAAGGAAGGCAAGGGAAAGCAAAGAAAGGCAAGTGTAACGGAAGAAACTTCACGGCAAGGGGAAACAAGGCTAAGGCACGACAACGCACGGCTAGGCAATGCACGGCAAGGCAAGCAAAGGGTAACGCAAGGCAAGGCACGGTGAGGCTAGACAAGGCTAATGCACGAAAACGCAAGGCTAGGCAATGCACGACAATGCAAGGAAAGCTTAAAGCAAAGGAAGGCAAGGTCCGGCGAGATAAGGCAAAGGCACGACAACGCAAGGCTAGGCAATTCAGGGAAGGCAAGCAAAGAGTAACGGAAGGTAAGCAAGGCAAGGAAAAGCAAGGAAAGGCAAGGGTAACGGAAGGAACGGCACGGCAAGGGGGAACAAGTCTCAGGCACGACACCGAACGCTAGGCAATGAACGGCAAGGCAAGGAAAGGGTAACGCATGGGAAAGCACGGTCAGGAGAGGCAAGGCTAAGGCACGACAACGCAAGGCTAGGGAATGCACGGAAGGCAAGGAAAGAGTAACGGAAGGTAAGGAAGGCAAGGGAAAGCAAGGAAAGGCAAGTGTAACGGAAGGAACGGCACGGCACGGGGAAGCAAGGCTAAGGCACGACAACGCACGCTAGGCAATGCACGGCAAGGCAAGGAAAGGGTAACGCATGGGAAAGCACGGTCAGGCGAGGCAAGGCTAAGGCATGACAACGCAAGGCTAGGCAATGCACGGAAAACAAGCAAAGAGTAACGGAACGCAAGGAAGTCAAGGGAAAGCAAGGGAAGGCAAGGGTAACGGAAGGAACGGCACGGCAAGGGGTAACAAGGCTAAGGCACGACAACGCAGGGCTAGGCAATGCACGGCACGGAAAGCAAAGAGTAACGGAAGGAAAGGAAGGCAAGGCAAAGCCAGGCAAGGCAAGTGTAACAAAAGGCACGCAACGGCAAGGGGAAACAAGGCTAAGGCACGACAACACACGGGAAGGAAATGCACGGCAAGGCAAGGAAAGGGTAACGCATGGGAAAGCACGGTCAGGCGAGGCAAGGCTAAGGAAAGCCAACGCAAGGCTAGGCAATGCACGGAAAGCAAGCAAGGAGTAACGGAATGCAAGGAAGGAAAGGGAAAGCAAGGGAAGGCAAGGGTAACGGAAGGAACGGCACGGCAAGGGGTAACAAGGCTAAGGCACGACAACACACGGCTAGGAAATGCACGGCAAGGCAAGGAAAGGGTAACGCAAGGCAAGGCACGGTGAGGCTAGGCAAGGTTAATGCACGACAACGCAAGGCTAGGCAATGCACGACAATGCAAGGAAAGCTTAAAGCAAAGGAAGGCACGGTCAGGCGAGATAAGGCTAAGGCACGACAACGCAAGGCTAGGCAATGCACGGAAGGCAAGCAAGGAGTAACGGAATGCAAGGAAGGCAAGGGAAAGCAAGGAAAGGCAAGGGTAACGGAAGGAACGGCACGGCAAGGGGAAACAAGGCTAAGGCACGACAACGCACGCTAGGAAATGCACGGCAAGGCAAGGAAAGTGTAACGCATGGGAAAGCTCGGTCAGGCGAGGCAAGGCTAAGGCACGACAACCCAAGGCTAGGCAATGCACGAAAGGCAAGCAAAGAGAAACGGAAGGTAAGGAAGGAAAGTGAAAGCAAAGAAAGGCAAGTGTAACGGAAGGAACCGCACGGCAAGGGGAAACAAGGCTAAGGCACAACAACGCACGGCTAGGCAATGCACGGCAAGGCAAGCAAAGGGTAACGCAAGGAAAGGCACGGTGAGGCTAGGCAAGGCTAATGCACGAAAACGCAAGGCTAGGCGATGCACGACAATGCAAGGAAAGCTTAAAGCAAAGGAAGGCAAGGTCAGGCGAGATAAGGCTAAGGCACGACAACGCAAGGCTAGGAAATTCAGGGAAGGCAAGCAAAGAGTAACGGAAGGTAAGCAAGGCAAGGAAAAGGAAGGAAAGGCCAGGGTAACGGAAGGAACGGCACGGCAAGGGGAAACAAGTCTAAGGCACGACACCGAACGCTAGGCAATGAACGGCAAGGCAAGGAAAGGGTAACGCATTTGAAAGCACGGTCAGGCGAGGCAACGCTAAGGCACGACAACGCAAGGCTAGGCAATGCACGGAAGGCAAGCAAAGTGTAACGGAAGGTAAGGAAGGCAAGGGAAAGGAAGGAAAGGCAAGTGTAACGGAAGGAACGGCACGGCAAGGGGAAACAAGGCTAAGGCACGAAAACGCACGGCTAGGCAATGCACGGCAAGGCAAGGAAAGGGTAACGCATGGGAAAGCACGGTCAGGCGATGCAAGGCTAAGGCATGACAACGCAAGGCTAGGCAATGCACGGAAAGCAAGCAAAGAGTAATGGAACGCAAGGAAGGCAAGGGAAAGCAAGGGAAGGCAAGGGTGACGGAAGGAACGGCACGGCAAGGGGTAACAAGGCTAAGGCACGACAACGCAGGGCTAGGCAATGCACGGCAAGGCAAGGAAAGGGTAACGCAGGGGAAGGCACGGTCAGGTGAGGCAAGGATAAGGCACGACAATGTAAGGCTAGGCAATGCACGGCAAGGCAAGGAAAGAGTAACGGAAGGAAAGGAAGGCAAGTCAAAGCCAGGAAAGGCAAGTGTAACAAAAGGCACGCCACGGCAAGGGGAAACAAGGCTAAGGCACGACAACGCACGGCTAGGCAATGCACGGCAAGGCAAGGAAAGGGTAACGCATGGGAAAGCACGGTCAGGCGAGTCAAGCCTAAGGCATGACAACGCAAGGCTAGGCAATGCACGGAAAGCAAGCAAAGAGTAACGGAACGCAAGGAAGGCAAGGGAAAGCAAGGGAAGGCAAGGGTAACGGAAGGAACGGCACGGCAAGGGGTAACAAGGCTAAGGCACGGCAACGCAGGGCTAGGCAATGCCCGGCAAGGCAAGGAAAGGGTAACGCAGGGGAAGGCACGGTCAGGTGAGGCAAGGATAAGGCACGACAATGTAAGGCTAGGCAATGCACGGCAAGGCAAGGAAAGAGTAACGGAAGGAAAGGAAGGCAAGTCAAAGCCAGGAAAGGCAAGTGTAACAAAAGGCACGCCACGGTAAGGGGAAACAAGGCTAAGGCACGACAACGCACGGCTAGGCAATGCACGGCAAGGCAAGGAAAGGGTAACGCAAGGCAAGGCACGGTGAGGCTAGGCAAGGCTAATGCACGACAACGCAAGGCTAGGCAATGCACGACAATGCAAGGAAAGCTTAAAGCAAAGGAAGGCACGGTCAGGCGAGATAAGGCTAAGGCACGACAACGCAAGGCTAGGCAATGCAGGGAAGGGAAGCAAAGAGTAACGCAAGGAAAGGCAAGGGTAACGGAAGGAACTGCACGGCAAGGGGAAACAAGGCTAAGGCACGGCAACGCAGGCTGGGCAATGCACGGCAAGGCAAGGAAAGGGTAACGCATGGGAAAGAACGTTCAGGCGAGGCAAGGCTAAGGCACGACAACGCAAGGCTAGGCAATGCACGGAAGGCAAACAAAGAGTAACGCAAGGTAAGGAAGGCAAGGGAAAGCAAAGAAAGGCAAGTGTAACGGAAGGAACGGCACGGCAATGGGAAACAAGGCTAAGGCACGACAACGCAGGGCTAGGCAATGCACGGCAAGGCAAGGAAAGGGTAACGCAGGGGAAGGCACGGTCAGGTGAGGCAAGGATAAGGCACGACAATGCAAGGCTAGGCAATGCACGGCAAGGCAAGGAAAGATTAACGGAAGGAAAGGAAGGCAAGGCAAAGCCAGGCAAGGCAAGTGTAACAAAAGGCACGCCACGGCAAGGGGAATCAAGGCTAAGGCACGACAACGCACGGCTAGGCAATGCACGGCAAGGCAAGGAAAGGGTAACGCAAGGCAAGGCACGGTGAGGCTAGGCAAGGCTAATGCACGACAACGCAAGGCTAGGCAATGCACGACAATGCAAGGAAAGCTTAAAGCAAAGGAAGGCACGGTCAGGCGAGATAAGGCTAAGGCAAGACAACGCAAGGCTAGGCAATGCACGGAAGGCAAGCAAAGAGTAACGGAAGGCAAGGAAGGCAAGGGAAAGCAAGGAAAGGCAAGTGTAACGGAAGGAACGGCACGGCAAGGGGAAACAAGGCTAAGGCACGACAACGCACGCTAGGCAATGCACGGCAAGGGAAGGAAAGGGTAACGCATGGGAAAGAACGGTCAGGGGAGGGAAGCCTAAGGCATGACAACGCAAGGCTAGGCAATGCACGGAAAGCAAGCAAAGAGTAACGGAACGCAAGGAAGGCAAGGGAAAGCAAGGGAAGGCAAGGGTAACGGAAGGGACGGCACGGCAAGGGGAAACAAGGCTAAGGCACGGCAACGCACGGCTAGGCAATGCACGGCAAGGCAAGGAAAGGGTAACGCAGGGGAAGGCACGGTCAGGTGAGGCAAGGATAAGGCACGACAATGCAAGGCTAGGCAATGCACGGCAAGGCAAGGAAAGAGTAACGGAAGGAAATGAAGGCAAGTCAAAGCCAGGAAAGGCAAGTGTAACAAAAGGCACGCCACGGCAAGGGGAAACAAGGCTAAGGCACGACAACGCACGCTAGGCAATGCACGGCAAGGCAAGGAATGGGTAACGCAAGGCAAGGCACGGTGAGGCTAGGCAAGGCTAATGCACGACAACGCAAGGCTAGGCAATGCACGACAATGCAAGGAAAGCTTAAAGCAAAGGAAGGCACGGTCAGGCGAGATAAGGCTAAGGCACGACAACGCAAGGCTAGGCAATGCAGGGAAGGGAAGCAAAGAGTAACGGAAGGTAAGCAAGGCAAGGAAAAGCAAGGAAAGGCAAGGGTAACGGAAGGAACTGCACGGCAAGGGGAAACAAGGCTAAGGCACGGCAACGCAGGCTGGGCAATGCACGGCAAGGCAAGTAAAGTGTAACGCATGGGAAAGCACGTTCAGGCGAGGCAAGGCTAAGGCACGACAACGAAAGGCTAGGCAATGCACGGAAGGCAAGCAAAGAGTAACGGAAGGTAAGGAAGGCAAGGGAAAGCAAGGGAAGGCAAGGGTAACGGAAGGAACGGCACGGCAAGGGGTAACAAGGCTAAGGCACGACAACGCAGGGCTAGGCAATGCACGGCAAGGCAAGCAAAGAGTAACGGAAGGAAAGGAAGGCAAGGCAAAGCCAGGCAAGGCAAGTGTACCAAAAGGCACGCAACGGCAAGGGGAAACAAGGCTAAGGCACGACAACACACGGGAAGGAAATGCACGGCAAGGCAAGGAAAGGGTAACGCAAGGCAAGGCACGGTGAGGCTAGGCAAGGCTAATGCACGACAACGCAAGGATAGGCAATGCACGACAATGCAAGGAAAGCTTAAAGCAAAGGAAGGCACGGTCAGGCGAGATAAGGCTAAGGCACGACAACGCAAGGCTAGGCAATGCAGGGAAGGGAAGCAAAGAGTAACGGAAGGTAAGCAAGGCAAGGAAAAGCAAGGAAAGGCAAGGGTAACGGAAGGAACTGCACGGCAAGGGGAAACAAGGCTAAGGCACGGCAACGCAGGCTAGGCAATGCACGGCAAGGCAAGGAAAGGGTAACGCATGGGAAAGCACGGTCAGGCGAGGCAAGGCTAAGGAAAGCCAACCCAAGGCTAGGCAATGCACGGAAAGCAAGCAAGGAGTAACGGAATGCAAGGAAGGCAAGGGAAAGCAAGGGAAGGCAAGGGTAACGGAAGGAACGGCACGGCAAGGGGTAACAAGGCTAAGGCACGAAAACGCAGGGCTAGGCAATGCACGGCAAGGCAAGGAAAGGGTAACGCAGGGGAAGGCACGGTCAGGTGAGGCAAGGATAAGGCACGACAATGCAAGGCTAGGCAATGCACGGCAAGGCAAGGAAAGAGTAACGGAAGGAAAGGAAGGCAAGTCAAAGCCAGGAAAGGCAAGTGTAACAAAAGGCACGCCACGGCAAGGGGAAACAAGGCTAAGGCACGACAACGCACGGCTAGGCAATGCACGGCAAGGCAAGGAAAGGGTAACGCAAGGCAAGGCACGGTGAGGCTAGGCAAGGCTAATGCACGACAACGCAAGGCTAGACAATGCACGACAATGCAAGGAAAGCTTAAAGCAAAGGAAGGCACGGTCAGGCGAGATAAGGATTAGGCACGACAACGCAAGGCTAGGCAATGCACGGAAGGCAAGCAAAGAGTAACGGAAGGTAAGGAAGGCAAGGGAAAGCAAAGAAAGGCAAGTGTAACGGAAGGAACGGCACGGCAAGGGGAAACAAGGCTAAGGAACGACAACGCACGCTAGGCAATGCACGGCAAGGCAAGGAAAGGGTAACGCAGGGGAAGGCACGGTCAGGCGAGGCAAGGCAAGGCACGACAACGCAAGGCTAGGAAATTCAGGGAAGGCAAGCAAAGAGTAACGGTAGGTAAGGAAGGGAAGGAAAAGCAAGGAAAGGCAAGGGTAACGGAAGGAACGGCACGGCAAGGGGGAACAAGTCTAAGGCACGACACCGAACGCTAGACAATGAACGGCAAGGCAAGGAAAGGGTAACGCATGGGAAAGCACGGTCAGGCGAGGCAAGGCTAAGGCACGACAACGCAACGCTAGGCAATGCACGGAAGGCAAGCAAAGAGTAACGGAAGGTAAGGAAGGCAAGGGAAAGCAAGGAAAGGCAAGTGTTACGGAAGGAACGGCACGGCAAGGGGAAACAAGGCTAAGGCACGACAACGCACGGCTAGGCAATGCACGGCAAGGCAAGGAAAGGGTAACGCAAGGCACGGCACGGTGAGGCTAGGCAAGGCTAATGCACGACAACGCAAGGCTAGGCAATGCACGACAATGCAAGGAAAGCTTAAAGCAAAGGAAGGCACGGTCAGGCGAGATAAGGCTAAGGCACGACAACGCATGGCTAGGCAATGCACGGAAGGCAAGCAAAGAGTAACGGAAGGTAAGGAAGGCAAGGGAAAGCAAAGAAAGGCAAGTGTAACGGAAGAAACGGCACGGCAAGGGGAAAGAAGGCTAAGGCACGACAACGCACGCTAGGCAATGCACGGCAAGGCAAGGAAAGGGTAACGCATGGGAAAGCACGGTCAGGCGAGTCAAGCCTAAGGCATGACAACGCAAGGCTAGGCAATGCACGGAAAGCAAGCAAAGAGTAACGGAACGCAAGGAAGGCAAGGGAAAGCAAGGGAAGGCAAGGGTACCGGAAGGAACGGCACGGCAAGGGGTAACAAGGCTAAGGCACGACAACGCAGGGCTAGGCAATGCCCGGCAAGGCAAGGAAAGGGTAACGCATGGGAAGGCACGGTCAGGTGAGGCAAGGATAAGGCACGACAATGCAAGGCTAGGCAATGCACGGCAAGGCAAGGAAAGAGTATCGGAAGGAAAGGAAGGCAAGTCAAAGCCAGGAAAGGCAAGTGTAACAAAAGGCACGCCACGGCAAGGGGAAACAAGGCTAAGGCACGACAACGCACGGCTAGGCAATGCACGGCAAGGCAAGGAAAGGGTAACGCAAGGCAAGGCACGGTGAGGCTAGGCAAGGCTAATGCACGACAACGCAAGGCTAGGCAATGCACGACAATGCAAGGAAAGCTTAAAGCAAAGGAAGGCACGGTCAGGCGAGATAAGGCTAAGGCACGACAACGCAAGGCTAGGCAATGCACGGAAGGCAAGCAAAGAGTAACGGAAGGTAAGCAAGGCAAGGAAAAGCAAGGAAAGGCAAGGGTAACGGAAGGAACTGCACGGCAAGGGGAAACAAGGCTAAGGCACGGCAACGCAGCCTGGGCAATGCACGGCAAGGCAAGGAAAGAGTAACGCATGGGAAAGCACGTTCAGGCGAGGCAAGGCTAAGGCACGACAACGCAAGGCTAGGCAATGCACGGAAGGCAAGCAAAGAGTAACGGAAGGAAAGGAAGGCAAGGCAAAGCCAGGCAAGGCAAGTGTAACAAAAGGCACGCCACGGCAAGGGGAATCAAGGCTAAGGCACGACAACGCACGGCTAGGCAATGCACGGCAAGGCAAGGAAAGGGTAACGCAAGGCAAGGCACGGTGAGGCTAGAAAAGGCTAATGCACGACAACGCAAGGCTAGGCAATGCACGACAATGCAAGGAAAGCTTAAAGCAAAGGAAGGCACGGTCAGGCGAGATAAGGCTAAGGCACGACAACGCAAGGCTAGGCAATGCACGGAAGGCAAGCAAAGAGTAACGGAAGGTAAGGAAGGCAAGGGAAAGCAAAGAAAGGCAAGTGTAACGGAAGGAACGGCACGGCAAGGGGAAACAAGGCTAAGGCACGACAACGCACGGCTAGGCAATGCACGGCAAGGCAAGCAAAGGGTAACGCACGGCAAGGCACGGTGAGGCTAGGCAAGGCTAATGCACGACAACGCAAGGCTAGGCAATGCACGACAATGCAAGGAAAGCTTAAAGCAAAGGAAGGCAAGGTCAGGCGAGATAAGGCAAAGGCACGACAACGCAAGGCTAGGCAATTCAGGGAAGGCAAGCAAAGAGTAACGGAAGGTAAGCAAGGCAAGGAAAAGCAAGGAAAGGCAAGGGTAACGGAAGGAACGGCACGGCAAGGGGGAACAAGTCTAAGGCACGACACCGAACGCTAGGCAATGAACGGCAAGGCAAGGAAAGGGTAACGCATGGGAAAGCACGGTCAGGCGAGGCAAGGCTAAGGCATGACAACGCAAGGCTAGGCAATGCACGGAAAGCAAGCAAAGAGTAACGGAACGCAAGGAAGGCAAGGGAAAGCAAGGGAAGGCAAGGGTAACGGAAGGAACCGCACGGCAAGGGGTAAGAAGGCTAAGGCACGACAACGCAGGGCTAGGCAATGCACGGCAAGGCAAGGAAAGGGTAACGCAGGGGAAGGCACGGTCAGGTGAGGCAAGGATAAGGCACGACAATGCAAGGCTAGGCAATGCACGGCAAGGCAAGGAAAGAGTCACGGAAGGAAAGGAAGGCAAGGCAAAGCCAGGCAAGGCAAGTGTAACAAAAGGCACGCAACGGCAAGGGGAAACAAGGCTAAGGCACGGCAACGCAGGGCTAGGCAATGCACGGCAAGGCAAGGAAAGAGTAACGGAAGGAAAGGAAGGCAAGGCAAAGCCAGTCAAGGCAAGTGTAACAAAAGGCACGCCACGGCAAGGGGAAACAAGGCTAAGGCACGACAACGCACGGCTAGGCAATGCACGGCAAGGCAAGGAAAGGGTAACGCAAGGCAAGGCACGGTGAGGCTAGGCAAGGCTAATGCACGACAACGCAAGGCTAGGCAATGCACGACAATGCAAGGAAAGCTTAAAGCAAAGGAAGGCACGGTCAGGCGAGATAAGGCTAAGGCACGACAACGCAAGGCTAGGCAATGCAGGGAAGGGAAGCAAAGAGTAACGGAAGGTAAGCAAGGCAAGGAAAAGCAAGGAAAGGCAAGGGTAACGGAAGGAACTGCACGGCAAGGGGAAACAAGGCTAAGGCACGGCAACGCAGGCTGGGCAATGCACGGCAAGGCAAGTAAAGGGTAACGCATGGGAAAGCACGTTCAGGCGAGGCAAGGCTAAGGCACGACAACGCAAGGCTAGGCAATGCACGGAAGGCAAGCAAAGAGTAACGGAAGGTAAGGAAGGCAAGAGAAAGCAAAGAAAGGCAAGTGTAACGGAAGGAACTGCACGGCAAGGGGAAACAAGGCTAAGGCACGACAACGCACGGCTAGGCAATGCACGGCAAGGCAAGCAAAGGGTAACGCAAGGCAAGGCACGGTGAGGCTAGACAAGGCTAATGCACGAAAACGCAAGGCTAGGCAATGCACGACAATTCAAGGAAAGCTTAAAGCAAAGGAAGGCAAGGTCAGGCGAGATAAGGCAAAGGCACGACAACGCAAGGCTAGGCAATTCAGGGAAGGCAAGCAAAGAGTAACGGAAGGTAAGCAAGGCAAGGAAAAGCAAGGAAAGGCAAGGGTAACGGAAGGAACGGCACGGCAAGGGGGAACAAGTCTCAGGCACGACACCGAACGCTAGGCAATGAACGGCAAGGCAAGGAAAGGGTAACGCATTTGAAAGCACGGTCAGGCGAGGCAACGCTAAGGCACGACAACGCAAGGCTAGGCAATGCACGGAAGGCAAGCAAAGTGTAACGGAAGGTAAGGAAGGCAAGGGAAAGGAAGGAAAGGCAAGTGTAACGGAAGGAACGGCACGGCAAGGGGAAACAAGGCTAAGGCACGAAAACGCACGGCTAGGCAATGCACGGAAAGGCAAGGAAAGGGTAACGCATGGGAAAGCACGGTCAGGCGATGCAAGGCTAAGGCATGACAACGCAAGGCTAGTCAATGCACGGAAAGCAAGCAAAGAGTAACGGAACGCAAGGAAGGCAAGGGAAAGCAAGGGAAGGCAAGGGTAACGGAAGGAACGGCACGGCAAGGGGTAACAAGGCTAAGGCACGGCAACGCAGGGCTAGGCAATGCCCGGCAAGGCAAGGAAAGGGTAACGCAGGGGAAGGCACGGTCAGGTGAGGCAAGGATAAGGCACGACAATGCAAGGCTAGGCAATGCACGGCAAGGCAAGGAAAGAGTAACGGAAGGAAAGGAAGGCAAGTCAAAGCCAGGAAAGGCAAGTGTAACAAAAGGCACGCCACGGCAAGGGGAAACAAGGCTAAGGCACGACAACGCACGGCTAGGCAATGCACGGCAAGGCAAGGAAAGGGTAACGCAAGGCAAGGCACGGTGAGGCTAGGCAAGGCTAATGCACGACAACGCAAGGCTAGGCAATGCACGAAAATGCAAGGAAAGCTTAAAGCAAAGGAAGGCACGGTCAGGCGAGATAAGGCTAAGGCACGACAACGCAAGGCTAGGCAATGCACGGAAGGCAAGCAAAGAGTAACGGAAGGCAAGGAAGGCAAGGGAAAGCAAAGAAAGGCAAGTGTAACGGAAGGAACGGCACGGCAAGGGGAAACAAGGCTAAGGCACGACAACGCACGCTAGGCAATGCACGGCAAGGCAAGGAAAGGGTAACGCATGGGAAAGCACGGTCAGGCGAGGCAAGGCTAAGGCACGACAACGCAAGGCTAGGAAATTCAGGGAAGGCAAGCAAAGAGTAACGGAAGGTAAGGAAGGCAAGGAAAAGCAAGGAAAGGCAAGGGTAACGGAAGGAACGGCACGGCAAGGGGAAACAATGCTAAGGCACGACAACGCACGCTAGGCCATGCACGGCAAGGCAAGGAAAGGGTAACGCATGGGAAAGCACGGTCAGGCGAGGCAAGGCTAAGGCATGACAACGCAAGGCTAGGCAATGCACGGAAAGCAAGCAAAGAGTAACGGAACGCAAGGAAGGCAAGGGAAAGCAAGGGAAGGCAAGGGTAATGGAAGGAATGGCACGGCAAGGGTAAACAAGGCTAAGGCACGGCAACGTAGGCTAGGCAATGCACGGCAAGGCAAGGAAAGGGTAACGCATGGGAAAGCACGTTCAGGCGAGGCAAGGCTAAGGCACGACAACGCAAGGCTAGGCAATGCACGGAAGGCTAGCAAAGAGTATCGGAAGGTAAGGAAGGCAAGGGAAAGCAAAGAAAGGCAAGTGTAACGGAAGGAACGGCACGGTAAGGGGAAACAAGGCTAAGGCACGACAACGGACGGCTAGGCAATGCACGGCAAGGCAAGCAAAAGTTAACGCAAAGAAAGGCACGGTGAGGGTAGGCAAGGCTAATGCACGAAAACGCAAGGCTAGGCGATGCACGACAATGCAAGGAAACTTAAAGCAAAGGAAGGCAAGGGCAGGCGAGATAAGGCTAAGGCACGACAAGGCACGGCTAGGAAATTCAGGGAAGGCAAGCAAAGACTAACGGAAGGTAAGCAAGGCAAGGAAAAGGAAGGAAAGGCCAGGGTAACGGAAGGAACGGCACGGCAAGGGGAAACAAGTCTAAAGCACGACACCGAACGCTAGGCAATGAACGGCAAGGCAAGGAAAGGGTAACGCATTTGAAAGCACGGTCAGGCGAGGCAACGCTAATGCACGACAACGCAAGGCTAGGCAATGCACGGAAGGCAAGCAAAGAGTAACGGAAGGTAAGGAAGGCAAGGGAAAGGAAGGAAAGGCAAGTGTAACGGAAGGAACGGCACGGCAAGGGGAAAAAAGTCTAAGGCACGACAACGCACGGCTAGGCAATGCACGGAAAGCCAAGGAAAGGGTAACGCATGGGAAAGTACGGTCAGGCGATGCAAGGCTAAGGCATGACAACGAAGGCTAGGCAATGCACGGAAAGCAAGCAAAGAGTAACGGAACGCAAGGAAGGCAAGGGAAAGCAAGGGAAGGCAAGGGTAACGGAAGGAACGGCACGGCAAGGGGTAACAAGGCTAAGGCACGACAACGCAAGGCTAGGCAATGCACGGCAAGGCAAGGAAAGGGTAACGCATGGGAAAGCACGGTCAGGCGATGCAAGGCTAAGGCATGACAACGCAAGGCTAGGCAATGCACGGAAAGCAAGCAAAGAGTAAGGGAACGCAAGGAAGGCAAGGGAAAGCAAGGGAAGGCAAGGGTAACGGAAGGAACGGCACGGCAAGGGGTAACAAGGCTAAGGCACGGCAACGCAGGGCTAGGCAATGCACGGCAAGGCAAGGAAAGAGTAACGGAAGGAAAGGAAGGCAAGGCAAAGCCAGTCAAGGCAAGTGTAACAAAAGGCACGCCACGGCAAGGGGAAACAAGGCTAAGGCACGACAACGCACGCTAGGCAATGCACGGCAAGGCAAGCAAAAAGTAAGGCAAGGAAATGCACGGTGAGGCTAGGCAAGGCTAATGCACGACAACGCAAGGCTAGGCGATGCACGACAATGCAAGGAAAGCTTAAAGCAAAGGAAGGCACGGTCAGGCGAGATAAGGCTAAGGCACGACAACACAAAGCTAGGCAATGCAGGGAAGGGAAGCAAAGAGTAACGGAAGGTAAGCAAGGCAAGGAAAAGCAAGGAAAGGCAAGGGTAACGGAAGGAACTGCACGGCAAGGGGAAACAAGGCTAAGGCACGGCAACGCAGGCTGGGCAATGCACGGCAAGGCAAGTAAAGGGTAACGCATGGGAAAGCACGTTCAGGCGAGGCAAGGCTAAGGCACGACAACGCAAGGCTAGGCAATGCACGGAAGGCAAGCAAAGAGTAACGGAAGGTAAGGAAGGCAAGGGAAAGCAAAGAAAGGCAAGTGTAACGGAAGGAACTGCACGGCAAGGGGAAACAAGGCTAAGGCACGACAACGCACGGCTAGGCAATGCACGGCAAGGCAAGCAAAGGGTAACGCAAGGCAAGGCACGGTGAGGCTAGACAAGGCTAATGCACGAAAACGCAAGGCTAGGCAATGCACGACAATGCAAGGAAAGCTTAAAGCAAAGGAAGGCAAGGTCAGGCGAGATAAGACAAAGGCACGACAACGCAAGGCTAGGCAATTCAGGGAAGGCAAGCAAAGAGTAACGGAAGGTAAGCAAGGCAAGGAAAAGCAAGGAACGGCAAGGGTAACGGAAGGAACGGCACGGCAAGGGGTAACAAGTCTCAGGCACGACACCGAACGCTAGGCAATGAACGGCAAGGTAAGGAAAGGGTAACGCATGGGAAAGCACGGTCAGGCGAGACAAGGCTAAGGCACGACAACGCAAGGCTAGGCAATGCACGGAAGGCAAGGAAAGAGTAACGGAAGGTAAGGAAGGCAAGGCAAAGCCAGTCAAGGCAAGCGTAACAAAAGGCACGCCACGGCAAGGGGAAACAAGGCTAAGGCACGACAACGCACGGCTAGGCAATGCACGGCAAGGCAAGGAAAGGGTAATTCAAGGCAAGGCACGGTGAGGCTAGGCAAGGCTAATGCACGACAACGCAAGGCTAGGCGATGCACGACAATGCAAGGAAAGCTTAAAGCAAAGGAAGGCACGGTCAGGCGAGATAAGGCTAAGGCACGACAACGCAAGGCTAGGCAATGCACGGAAAGCAAGCAAAGAGTAACGGAACGCAAGGAAGGCAAGGGAAGCAAGGGAAGGCAAGGGTAACGGAAGGAACGGCACGGCAAGGGGAAACAAGGCTAAGGCACGGCAACGCAAGGCTAGGCAATGCACGGCAAGGCAAGGAAAGGGTAACGCATGGGAAAGCACGTTCAGGCGAGGCAAGGGTAAGGCACGACAACGCAAGGCTAGGCAATGCACGGAAGGCTAGCAAAGAGTAACGGAAGGTAAGGAAGGCAAGGGAAAGCAAAGAAAGGCAAGTGTAACGGAAGGAACGGCACGGTAAGGGGAAACAAGGCTAAGGCACGACAACGCACGGCTAGGAAATGCACGGCAAGGCAAGCAAAAGTTAACGCAAGGAAAGGCACGGTGAGGGTAGGCAAGGCTAATGCACGAAAACGCAAGGCTAGGCGATGCACGACAATGCAAGGAAACTTAAAGCAAAGGAAGGCAAGGGCAGGCGAGATAAGGCTAAGGCACGAAAAGGCACGGCTAGGAAATTCAGGGAAGGCAAGCGAAGACTAACGGAAGGTAAGCAAGGCAAGGAAAAGGAAGGAAAGGCCAGGGTAACGGAAGGAACGGCACGGCAAGGGGAAACAAGTCTAAGGCACGACACCGAACGCTAGGCAATGAAGGGCAAGGCAAGGAAAGGGTAACGCATTTGAAAGCACGGTCAGGCGAGGCAACGCTAAGGCACGACAACGCAAGGCTAGGCAATGCACGGAAGGCAAGCAAAGAGTAACGGAAGGTAAGGAAGGCAAGGGAAAGCAAGGAAAGGCAATGGTAACGGAAGGAACGGCACGGCAAGGGGAAACAAGTCTAATGCACGACAACGCACGCTAGGCAATGCACGGCAAGGCAAGGAAAGGGTAACGCATGGGAAAGCACGGTCAGGCGAGGCAAGGCTAAGGCATGACAACGAAGGCTAGGCAATGCACGGAAAGCAAGCAAAGAGTAACGGAAGGCAAGGAAGGCAAGGGAAAGCAAGGGAAGGCAAGGGTAACGGAAGGAACGGCACGGCATGGGGTAACAAGGCTAAGGCACGGCAACGCAGGGCTAGGCAATGCACGGCAAGGCAAGGAAAGAGTAACGGAAGGAAAGGAAGGCAAGGCAAAGCCAGTCAAGGCAAGTGTAACAAAAGGCACGCCACGGCAAGGGGAAACAAGGCTAAGGCACGACAACGCACGGCTAGGCAATGCACGGCAAGGCAAGGAAAGGGTAACGCAAGGCAAGGCACGGTGAGGCTAGGCAAGGCTAATGCACGACAACGCAAGGCTAGGCAATGCACGAAAATGCAAGGAAAGCTTAAAGCAAAGGAAGGCACGGTCAGGCGAGATAAGGCTAAGGCACGACAACGCAAGGCTAGGCAATGCACGGAAGGCAAGCAAAGAGTAACGGAAGGTAAGGAAGGCAAGGGAAAGCAAAGAAAGGCAAGTGTAACGGAAGGAACGGCACGGCAAGGGGAAACAAGGCTAAGGCACGACAACGCACGCTAGGCAATGCACGGCAAGGCAAGGAAAGGGTAACGCATGGGAAAGCACGGTCAGGCGAGGCAAGGCTAAGGCACGACAACGCAAGGCTAGGAAATTCAGGGAAGGCAAGCAAAGAGTAACGGAAGGCAAGGAAAAGCAAGGAAAGGCAAGTGTAACGGAAGGAACGGCACGGCAAGGGGAAACAATGCTAAGGCACGACAACGCACGCTAGGCAATGCACGGCAAGGCAAGGAAAGGGTAACGCATGGGAAAGCACGGTCAGGCGAGGCAAGGCTAAGGCATGACAACGCAAGGCTAGGCAATGCACGGAAAGCAAGCAAAGAGTAACGGAACGCAAGGAAGGCAAGGGAAAGCAAGGGAAGGCAAGGGTAATGGAAGGAATGGCACGGCAAGGGTAAACAAGGCTAAGGCACGGCAACGTAGGTTAGGCAATGCACGGCAAGGCAAGGAAAGGGTAACGCATGGGAAAGCACGTTCAGGCGAGGCAAGGCTAAGGCACGACAACGCAAGGCTAGGCAATGCACGGAAGGCTAGCAAAGAGTAACGGAAGGTAAGGAAGGCAAGGGAAAGCAAAGAAAGGCAAGTGTAACGGAACGAACGGCACGGTAAGGGGAAACAAGGCTAAGGCACGACAACGGACGGCTAGGCAATGAACGGCAAGGCAAGGAAAGGGTAACGCATGGGAAAGTACGGTCAGGCGATGCAAGGCTAAGACATGACAACGAAGGCTAGGCAATGCACGGAAAGCAAGCAAAGAGTAACGGAACGCAAGGAAGGCAAGGGAAAGCAAGGGAAGGCAAGGGTAACGGAAGGAACGGCACGGCAAGGGGTAACAAGGCTAAGGCACGGCAACGCAGGGCTAGGCAATGCACGGCAAGGCAAGGAAAGGGTAACGCAGGGGAAGGCACGGTCAGGCGATGCAAGGCTAAGGCATGACAACGCAAGGCTAGGCAATGCACGGAAAGCAAGCAAAGAGTAACGGAACGCAAGGAAGGCAAGGGAAAGCAAGGGAAGGCAAGGGTAACGGAAGGAACGGCACGGCAAGGGGTAACAAGGCTAAGGCACGGCAACGCAGGGCTAGGCAATGCACGGCAAGGCAAGGAAAGAGTAACGGAAGGAAAGGAAGGCAAGGCAAAGCCAGTCAAGGCAAGTGTAACAAAAGGCACGCCACGGCAAGGGGAAACAAGGCTAAGGCACGACAACGCACGGCTAGGCAATGCACGGCAAGGCAAGCAAAAAGTAACGCAAGGAAATGCACGGTGAGGCTAGGCAAGGCTAATGCACGACAACGCAAGGCTAGGCGATGCACGACAATGCAAGGAAAGCTTAAAGCAAAGGAAGGCACGGTCAGGCGAGATAAGGCTAAGGCACGACAACACAAAGCTAGGCAATGCAGGGAAGGGAAGCAAAGAGTAACGGAAGGTAAGCAAGGCAAGGAAAAGCAAGGAAAGGCAAGGGTAACGGAAGGAACTGCACGGCAAGGGGAAACAAGGCTAAGGCACGGCAACGCAGGCTGGGCAATGCACGGCAAGGCAAGTAAAGGGTAACGCATGGGAAAGCACGTTCAGGCGAGGCAAGGCTAAGGCACGACAACGCAAGGCTAGGCAATGCACGGAAGGCAAGCAAAGAGTAACGGAAGGTAAGGAAGGCAAGGGAAAGCAAAGAAAGGCAAGTGTAAGGGAAGGAACTGCACGGCAAGGGGAAACAAGGCTAAGGCACGACAACGCACGGCTAGGCAATGCACGGCAAGGCAAGCAAAGGGTAACGCAAGGCAAGGCACGGTGAGGCTAGACAAGGCTAATGCACGAAAACGCAAGGCTAGGCAATGCACGACAATTCAAGGAAAGCTTAAAGCAAAGGAAGGCAAGGTCAGGCGAGATAAGGCAAAGGCACGACAACGCAAGGCTAGGCAATTCAGGGAAGGCAAGCAAAGAGTAACGGAAGGTAAGCAAGGCAAGGAAAAGCAAGGAAAGGCAAGGGTAACGGAAGGAACGGCACGGCAAGGGGGAACAAGTCTCAGGCACGACACCGAACGCTAGGCAATGAACGGCAAGGTAAGGAAAGGGTAACGCATGGGAAAGCACGGTCAGGCGAGACAAGGCTAAGGCACGACAACGCAAGGCTAGGCAATGCACGGAAGGCAAGGAAAGAGTAACGGAATGTAAGGAAGGCAAGGCAAAGCCAGTCAAGGCAAGTGTAACAAAAGGCACGCCACGGCAAGGGGAAACAAGGCTAAGGCACGACAACGCACGGCTAGGCAATGCACGGCAAGGCAAGGAAAGGGTAATTCAAGGCAAGGCACGGTGAGGCTAGGCAAGGCTAATGCACGACAACGCAAGGCTAGGCAATGCACGGCAATGCAAGGAAAGCTTAAAGCAAAGGAAGGCACGGTCAGGCGAGATAAGGCTAAGGCACGACAACGCAAGGCTAGGCAATGCACGGAAAGCAAGCAAAGAGTAACGGAACGCAAGGAAGGCAAGGGAAAGCAAGGGAAGGCAAGGGTAATGGAAGGAACGGCACGGCAAGGGGAAACAAGGCTAAGGCACGACAACGCACGGCTAGGAAATGCACGGCAAGGCAAGCAAAAGTTAACGCAAGGAAAGGCACGGTGAGGCTAGGCAAGGCTAATGCACGAAAACGCAAGGCTAGGCGATGCACGACAATGCAAGGAAAGCTTAAAGCAAAGGAAGGCAAGGGCAGGCGAGATAAGGCTAAGGCACGAAAAGGCACGGCTAGGAAATTCAGGGAAGGCAAGCGAAGACTAACGGAAGGTAAGCAAGGCAAGGAAAAGGAAGGAAAGGCCAGGGTAACGGAAGGAACGGCACGGCAAGGGGAAACAAGTCTAAAGCACGACACCGAACGCTAGGCAATGAACGGCAAGGCAAGGAAAGGGTAACGCATTTGAAAGCACGGTCAGGCGAGGCAACGCTAATGCACGACAACGCAAGGCTAGGCAATGCACGGAAAGCAAGCAAAGAGTAACGGAAGGTAAGGAAGGCAAGGGAAAGGAAGGAAAGGCAAGTGTAACGGAAGGAACGGCACGGCAAGGGGAAACAAGTCTAAGGCACGACAACGCACGGCTAGGCAATGCACGGAAAGCCAAGGAAAGGGTAACGCATGGGAAAGTACGGTCAGGCGATGCAAGGCTAAGGCATGACAACGAAGGCTAGGCAATGCACGGAAAGCAAGCAAAGAGTAACGGAAAGCAAGGAAGGCAAGGGAAAGCAAGGGAAGGCAAGGGTAACGGAAGGAACGGCACGGCAAGGGGTAACAAGGGTAAGGCACGGCAACGCAGGGCTAGGCAATGCACGGCAAGGCAAGGAAAGAGTAACGGAAGGAAAGGAAGGCAAGGCAAAGCCAGTCAAGGCAAGTGTAACAAAAGGCACGCCACGGCAAGGGGAAACAAGGCTAAGGCACGACAACGCACGGCTAGGCAATGCACGGCAAGGCAAGGAAAGGGTAACGCAAGGCAAGGCACGGTGAGGCTAGGCAAGGCTAATGCACGACAACGCAAGGCTAGGCAATGCACGACAATGCAAGGAAAGCTTAAAGCAAAGGAAGGCACGGTCAGGCGAGATAAGGCTAAGGCACGACAACGCAAGGCTAGGCAATGCAGGGAAGGGAAGCAAAGAGTAACGGAAGGTAAGCAAGGCAAGGAAAAGCAAGGAAAGGCAAGGGTAACGGAAGGAACTGCACGGCAAGGGGAAACAAGGCTAAGGCACGGCAACGCAGGCTGGGCAATGCACGGCAAGGCAAGGAAAGGGTAACGCATGGGAAAGCACGTTCAGGCGAGGCAAGGCTAAGGCACGACAACGCAAGGCTAGGCAATGCACGGAAGGCAAGCAAAGAGTAACGGAAGGTAAGGAAGGCAAGGGAAAGCAAAGAAAGGCAAGTGTAACGGAAGGAACTGCACGGCAAGGGGAAACAAGGCTAAGGCACGACAACGCACGGCTAGGCAATGCACGGCAAGGCAAGGAAAGGGTAACGCAAGGCAAGGCACGGTGAGGCTAGACAAGGCTAATGCACGAAAACGCAAGGCTAGGCAATGCACGACAATGCAAGGAAAGCTTAAAGCAAAGGAAGGCAAGGTCAGGCGAGATAAGGCAAAGGCACGACAACGCAAGGCTAGGCAATGCAGGGAAGGCAAGCAAAGAGTAACGGAAGGTAAGCAAGGCAAGGAAAAGCAAGGAAAGGCAAGGGTAACGGAAGGAACGGGACGGCAAGGGGGAACAAGTCTCAGGCACGACACCGAACGCTAGGCAATGAACGGCAAGGCAAGGAAAGGGTAACGCATTTGAAAGCACGGTCAGGCGAGGCAACGCTAAGGCACGACAACGCAAGGCTAGGCAATGCACGGAAGGCAAGCAAAGAGTAACGGAAGGTAAGCAAGGCAAGGAAAAGCAAGGAAAGGCAAGGGTAACGGAAGGAACTGCACGGCAAGGGGAAACAAGGCTAAGGCACGGCAACGCAGGCTGGGCAATGCACGGCAAGGCAAGTAAAGGGTAACGCATGGGAAAGCACGTTCAGGCGAGGCAAGGCTAAGGCACGACAACGCAAGGCTAGGCAATGCACGGGAGGCAAGCAAAGAGTAACGGAAGGTAAGGAAGGCAAGTGAATGCAAAGAAAGGCAAGTGTAACGGAAGGAACTGCACGGCAAGGGGAAACAAGGCTAAGGCACGACAACGCACGGCTAGCCAATGCACGGCAAGGCAAGCAAAGGGTAACGCAAGGCAAGGCACGGTGAGGCTAGACAAGGCTAATGCACGAAAACGCAAGGCTAGGCAATGCACGACAATTCAAGGAAAGCTTAAAGCAAAGGAAGGCAAGGTCAGGCGAGATAAGGCAAAGGCACGACAACGCAAGGCTAGGCAATTCAGGGAAGGCAAGCAAAGAGTAACGGAAGGTAAGCAAGGCAAGGAAAAGCAAGGAAAGGCAAGGGTAACGGAAGGAACGGCACGGCAAGGGGGAACAAGTCTCAGGCACGACACCGAACGCTAGGCAATGAACGGCAAGGCAAGGAAAGGGTAACGCATTTGAAAGCACGGTCAGGCGAGGCAACGCTAAGGCACGACAACGCAAGGCTAGGCAATGCACGGAAGGCAAGCAAAGTGTAACGGAAGGTAAGGAAGGCAAGGGAAAGGAAGGAAAGGCAAGTGTAACGGAAGGAACGGCACGGCAAGGGGAAACAAGGCTAAGGCACGAAAACGCACGGCTAGGCAATGCACGGAAAGGCAAGGAAAGGGTAACGCATGGGAAAGCACGGTCAGGCGATGCAAGGCTAAGGCATGACAACGCAAGGCTAGGCAATGCACGGAAAGCAAGCAAAGAGTAACGGAACGCAAGGAAGGCAAGGGAAAGCAAGGGAAGGCAAGGGTAACGGAAGGAACGGCACGGCAAGGGGTAACAAGGCTAAGGCACGGCAACGCAGGGCTAGGCAATGCCCGGCAAGGCAAGGAAAGGGTAACGCAGGGGAAGGCACGGTCAGGTGAGGCAAGGATAAGGAACGACGACGCAAGGCTAGGCAATGCACGACAATGCAAGGAAAGCTTAAAGCAAAGGAAGGCACGGTCAGGCGAGATAAGGCTAAGGCACGACAACGCAAGGCTAGGCAATGCACGGAAGGCAAGCAAAGAGTAACGGAAGGTAAGGAAGGCAAGGGAAAGCAAGGAAAGGCAATGGTAACGGAAGGAACGGCACGGCAAGGGGAAACAAGTCTAAGGCACGAAAACGCACGCTAGGCAATGCACGGCAAGGCTAGGAAAGGGTAACGCATGGGAAAGCACGGTCAGGCGAGGCAAGGCTAAGGCACGACAACGCAAGGCTAGGCAATGCACGGAAGGCAAGCAAAGAGTAACGGAAGGTAAGGAAGGCAAGGGAAAGCAAGGAAAGGCAAGGGTAACGGAAGGAACGGCACGGCAAGGGGAAACAAGGCTAAGGCACGACAACGCACGCTAGGCAATGCACGGCAAGGCTAGGAAAGGGTAACGCATGGGAAAGCACGGTCAGGCGAGGCAAGGCTAAGGCATGACAACGCAAGGCTAGGCAATGCACGGAAAGCAAGCAAAGAGTAACGGAACGCAAGGAAGGCAAGGGAAAGCAAGGGAAGGCAAGGGTAACGGAAGGAACGGCACGTCAAGGGGTAAGAAGGCTAAGGCACGACAACGCAGGGCTAGGCAATGCACGGCAATGCAAGGAAAGGGTAACGCAGGGGAAGGCACGGTCAGGTGAGGCAAGGATAAGGCACGACAATGCAAGGCTAGGCAATGCTCGGCAAGGCAAGGAAAGAGTAACGGAAGGAAAGGAAGGCTAGGCAAAGCCAGGCAAGGCAAGTGTAACAAAAGGCACGCCACGGCAAGGGGAATCAAGGCTAAGGCACGACAACGCACGGCTAGGCAATGCACGGCAAGGCAAGGAAAGGGTAACGCAAGGCAAGGCACGGTGAGGCTAGGCAAGACTAATGCACGACAACGCAAGGCTAGGCAATGCACGACAATGCAAGGAAAGCTTAAAGCAAAGGAAGGCACGGTCAGGCGAGATAAGGCTAAGGCACGACAACGCAAGGCTAGGCAATGAACGGAAGGCAAGCAAAGAGTAACGGAAGGTAAGGAAGGCAAGGGAAAGCAAAGAAAGGCAAGTGTAACGGAAGGAACGGCACGGCAAGGGGAAACAAGGCTAAGGCACGACAACGCACGCTAGGCAATGCACGGCAAGGCAAGGAAAGGGTAACGCATGGGAAAGCACGGTTAGGCGAGGCAATCCTAAGGCATGACAACGCAAGGCTAGGCAATGCACGGAAAGCAAGGAAAGAGTAACGGAACGCAAGGAAGGCAAGGGAAAGCAAGGGAAGGCAAGGGTAACGGAAGGAACGGCACGGCAAGGGGTAACAAGGCTAAGGCACGACAACGCACGCTAGGCAATGCACGGCAAGGCAAGGAAAGGGTAACGCATGGGAAAGCACGGTCAGGCGAGGCAAGGCTAAGGCACGACAACGCAAGGCTAGGAAATTCAGGGAAGGCAAGCAAAGAGTAACGGAAGGTAAGGAAGGCAAGGAAAAGCAAGGAAAGGCAAGGGTAACGGAAGGAACGGCACGGCAAGGGGGAACAAGGCTAAGGCACGACAACGCACGGCTAGGCAATGCACGGCAAGGCAAGGAAAGGGTAACGCAAGGGAAGGCACGGTCAGGCGAGATAAGGCTAAGGCACGACAACGCAAGGCTAGGCAATGCACGGAAGGCAAGCAAAGAGTAACGGAAGGTAAGGAAGGCAAGGGAAAGCAAGGAAAGGCAAGTGTAACGGAAGGAACTGCACGGCAAGGGGAAACAAGGCTAAGGCACGACAACGCACGCTAGGCAATGCACGGCAAGGCAAGGAAAGGGTAACGCATGGGAAAGCACGGTCAGGCGAGGCAAGGCTAAAGCATGACAACGCAAGGCTAGGCAATGCACGGAAAGCAAGCATAGAGTGACGGAACGCAAGGAAGGCAAGGGAAAGCAAGGGAAGGCAAGGGTAACGGAAGGAACGGCACGGCAAGGGGTAAGAAGGCTAAGGCACGACAACGCAGGGCTAGGCAATGCACGGCAAGGCAAGGAAAGGGTAACGCAGGGGAAGGCACGGTCAGGTGAGGCAAGGATAAGGCACGACAATGCAAGGCTAGGCAATGCACGGCAAGGCAAGGAAAGAGTAAGGGAAGGAAAGGAAGGCAAGGCAAAGCCAGGCAAGGCAAGTGTAACAAAAGGCACGCCACGGCAAGGGGAATCAAGGCTAAGGCACGACAACGCAAGGCTAGGCAATGCACGACAATGCAAGGAAAGCTTAAAGCAAAGGAAGGCACGGTCAGGCGAGATAAGGCTAAGGCACGACAACGCAAGGCTAGGCAATGCACGGAAGGCAAGCAAAGAGTAACGGAAGGTAAGGAAGGCAAGGGAAAGCAAAGAAAGGCAAGTGTAACGGAAGGAACGGCACGGCAAGGGGAAACAAGGCTAAGGCACAACAACGCACGCTAGGCAATGCACGGCAAGGCAAGGAAAGGGTAACGCATGGGAAAGCACGGTCAGGCGAGGCAAGCCTAAGGCATGACAACGCAAGGCTAGGCAATGCACGGAAAGCAAGCAAAGAGTAACGGAACGCAAGGAAGGCAAGGGAAAGCAAGGGAAGGCAAGGGTAACGGAAGGAACGGCACGGAAGGGGTAACAAGGCTAAGGCACGACAACGCACGCTAGGCAATGCACGGCAAGGCAAGGAAATGGTAACGCAAGGCAAGGCACGGTGAGGCTAGGCAAGGCTAATGCACGACAACGCAAGGCTAGGCAATGCACGACAATGCAAGGAAAGCTTAAAGCAAAGGAAGGCACGGTCAGGCGAGATAAGGCTAAGGCACGACAACGCAAGGCTAGGCAATGCAGGGAAGGGAAGCAGAGAGTAACGGAAGGTAAGCAAGGCAAGGAAAATCAAGGAAAGGCAAGGGTAACGGAAGGAACTGCACGGCAAGGGGAAACAAGTCTAAGGCACGACAACGCACGCTGGGCAATGCACGGCAAGGCAAGGAAAGGGTAACGCATGGGAAAGCACGTTCAGGCGAGGCAAGGCTAAGGCACGACAACGCAAGGCTAGGCAATGCACGGAAGGCAAGCAAAGAGTAACGGAAGGTAAGGAAGGCAAGGGAAAGCAAAGAAAGGCAAGTGTAACGAAAGGAACTGCACGGCAAGGGGAAACAAGGCTAAGGCACGACAACGCACGGCTAGGCAATGCACGGCAAGGCAAGCAAAGGGTAACGCAAGGCAAGGAACGGTGAGGCTAGACAAGGCTAATGCACGAAAACGCAAGGCTAGGCAATGCACGACAATGCAAGGAAAGCTTAAAGCAAAGGAAGGCAAGGTCAGGCGAGATAAGGCAAAGGCACGACAACGCAAGGCTAGGCAATTCAGGGAAGGCAAGCAAAGAGTAACGGAAGGTAAGCAAGGCAAGGAAAAGCAAGGAAAGGCAAGGGTAACGGAAGGAACGGCACGGCAAGGGGGAACAAGTCTCAGGCACGACACCGAACGCTAGGCAATGAACGGCAAGGCAAGGAAAGGGTAACGAATGGGAAAGCACGGTAGGCGAGGCAAGGCTAAGGCACGACAACGCAAGGCTAGGCAATTCAGGGAAGGCAAGCAAAGAGTAACGGAAGGTAAGGAAGGCAAGGGAAAGGAAGGAAAGGCAAGTGTAACGGAAGGAACGGCACGGCAAGGGGAAACAAGGCTAAGGCACGACAACGCACGGCTAGGCAATGCACGGAAAGGCAAGGAAAGGGTAACGCAAGGGAAGGCACGGTCAGGCGAGGCAAGGCTAAGGCACGACAACGCAAGGCTAGGCAATGCACGGAAGGCAAGCAAAGAGTAACGGAAGGTAAGGAAGGCAAGGGAAAGCAAGGAAAGGCAAGGGTAACGGAAGGAACGGCACGGCAAGGGGTAACAAGGCTAAGGCACGGCAACGCAGGGCTAGGCAATGCCCGGCAAGGCAAGGAAAGGGTAACGCAGGGGAAGGCACGGTCAGGTGAGGCAAGGATAAGGCACGACAATGCAAGGCTAGGCAATGCACGGCAACGCAAGGAAAGAGTAACGGAAGGAAAGGAAGGCAAGTCAAAGCCAGGAAAGGCAAGTGTAACAAAAGGCACGCCACGGCAAGGGGAAACAAGGCTAAGGCACGCCAACGCACGGCTAGGCAATGCACGGCAAGGCAAGGAAAGGGTAACGCAAGGCAAGGCACGGTGAGGCTAGGCAAGGCTAATGCACGACAACGCAAGGCTAGGCAATGCACGACAATGCAAGGAAAGCTTAAAGCAAAGGAAGGCACGGTCAGGCGAGATAAGGCTAAGGCACGACAACGCAAGGCTAGGCAATGCAGGGAAGGGAAGCAAAGAGTAACGGAAGGTAAGCAAGGCAAGGAAAGGCAAGGAAAGGCAAGGGTAACGGAAGGAACTGCACGGCAAGGGGAAACAAGGCTAAGGCACGGCAACGCAGGCTGGGCAATGCACGGCAAGGCAAGGAAAGGGTAACGCATGGGAAAGCACGTTCAGGCGAGGCAAGGCTAAGGCACGACAACGCAAGGCTAGGCAATGCACGGAAGGCAAGCAAAGAGTAACGGAAGGTAAGGAAGGCAAGGGAAAGCAAAGAAAGGCAAGTGTAACGGAAGGAACTGCACGGCAAGGGGAAACAAGGCTAAGGCACGACAACTCACGTCTAGGCAATGCACGGCAAGGCAAGCAAAGGGTAACGCAAGGCAAGGCACGGTGAGGCTAGGCAAGGCTAATGCACGGAAACGCAATGCTAGGCAATGCACGACAATGCAAGGAAAGCTTAAAGCAAAGGAAGGCAAGGTCAGGCGGGCACGACAACCCAAGGCTAGGCAATGCACGGAAAGCAAGCAAAGAGTAACGGAACGCAAGGAAGGCAAGGGAAAGCAAGGGAAGGCAAGGGTAACGGAAGGAACGGCACGGCTAGGGGTAAGAAGGCTAAGGCACGACAACGCAGGGCTAGGCAATGCACGGCAATGCAAGGAAAGGGTAACGCAGGGGAAGGCACGGTCAGGTGAGGCAAGGATAAGGCACGACAATGCAAGGCTAGGCAATGCTCGGCAAGGCAAGGAAAGAGTAACGGAAGGAAAGGAAGGCAAGGCAAAGCCAGGCAAGGCAAGTGTAACAAAAGGCACGCCACGGCAAGGGGAATCAAGGCTAAGGCACGACAACGCACGGCTAGGCGATGCACGGCAAGGCAAGGAAAGGGTAACACAAGGCAAGGCACTGTGAGGCTAGGCAAGGCTAATGCACGACAACGCAAGGCTAGGCAATGCACGACAATGCAAGGAAAGCTTAAAGCAAAGGAAGGCACGGTCAGGCGAGATAAGGCTAAGGCACGACAACGCAAGGCTAGGCAATGAACGGAAGGCAAGCAAAGAGTAACGGAAGGTAAGGAAGGCAAGGGAAAGCAAAGAAAGGCAAGTGTAACGGAAGGAACGGCACGGCAAGGGGAAACAAGGCTAAGGCACGACAACGCACGCTAGGCAATGCACGGCAAGGCAAGGAAAGGGTAACGCATGGGAAAGCACGGTTAGGCGAGGCAATCCTAAGGCATGACAACGCAAGGCTAGGCAATGCACGGAAAGCAAGGAAAGAGTAACGGAACGCAAGGAAGGCAAGGGAAAGCAAGGGAAGGCAAGGGTAACGGAAGGAACGGCACGGCAAGGGGTAACAAGGCTAAGGCACGACAACGCACGCTAGGCAATGCACGGCAAGGCAAGGAAAGGGTAACGCATGGGAAAGCACGGTCAGGCGAGGCAAGGCTAAGGCACGACAACGCAAGGCTAGGCAATGCACGGAAGGCAAGCAAAGAGTAACGGAAGGTAAGGAAGGCAAGGGAAAGCAAGGAAAGGCAAGTGTAACGGAAGGAACGGCACGGCAAGGGGAAACAAGGCTAAGGCACGACAACGCACGCTAGGCAATGCACGGCAAGGCAAGGAAAGGGTAACGCATGGGAAAGCACGGTCAGGCGAGGCAAGGCTAAAGCATGACAACGCAAGGCTAGGCAATGCACGGAAAGCAAGCAAAGAGTAACGGAACGCATGGAAGGCAAGGGAAAGCCAGGGAAGGCAAGGGTAACGGAAGGAACGGCACGGCAAGGGGTAAGAAGGCTAAGGCACGACAACGCAGGGCTAGGCAATGCACGGCAAGGCAAGGAAAGGGTAACGCAGGGGAAGGCACGGTCAGGTGAGGCAAGGATAAGGCACGACAATGCAAGGCGAGGCAATGCACGGCAAGGCAAGGAAAGAGTAAGGGAAGGAAAGGAAGGCAAGGCAAAGCCAGGCAAGGCAAGTGTAACAAAAGGCACGCCACGGCAAGGAGAATCAAGGCTAAGGCACGACAACGCAAGGCTAGTCAATGCACGACAATGCAAGGAAAGCTTAAAGCAAAGGAAGGCACGGTCAGGCGAGATAAGGCTAAGGCACGACAACGCAAGGCTAGGCAATGCACGGAAGGCAAGCAAAGAGTAACGGAAGGTAAGGAAGGCAAGGGAAAGCAAAGAAAGGCAAGTGTAACGGAAGGAACGGCACGGCAAGGGGAAACAAGGCTAAGGCACGACAACGCACGCTAGGCAATGCACGGCAAGGCAAGGAAAGGGTAACGCATGGGAAAGCACGGTCAGGCGAGGCAAGCCTAAGGCATGACAACGCAAGGCTAGGCAATGCACGGAAAGCAAGCAAAGAGTAACGGAACGCAAGGAAGGCAAGGGAAAGCAAGGGAAGGCAAGGGTAACGGAAGGAACGGCACGGAAGGGGTAACAAGGCTAAGGCACGACAACGCACGCTAGGCAATGCACGGCAAGGCAAGGAAATGCTAACGCAAGGCAAGGCACGGTGAGGCTAGGCAAGGCTAATGCACGACAACGCAAGGCTAGGCAATGCACGACAATGCAAGGAAAGCTTAAAGCAAAGGAAGGCACGGTCAGGCGAGATAAGGCTAAGGCACGACAACGCAAGGCTAGGCAATGCAGGGAAGGGAAGCAAAGAGTAACGGAAGGTAAGCAAGGCAAGGAAAAGCAAGGAAAGGCAAGGGTAACGGAAGGAACTGCACGGCAAGGGGAAACAAGGCTAAGGCACGGCAACGCAGTCTGGGCAATGCACGGCAAGGCAAGTAAAGGGTAACGCATGGGAAAGCACGTTCAGGCGAGGCAAGGCTAAGGCACGAAAACGCAAGGCTAGGCAATGCACGGAAGGCAAGCAAAGAGTAACGGAAGGTAAGGAAGGCAAGGGAAAGCAAAGAAAGGCAAGTGTAACGGAAGGAACTGCACGGCAAGGGGAAACAAGGCTAAGGCACGACAACGCACGGCTAGGCAATGCACGGCAAGGCAAGCAAAGGGTAACGCAAGGCAAGGCACGGTGAGGCTAGACAAGGCTAATGCACGAAAACGCAAGGCTAGGCAATGCACGACAATGCAAGGAAAGCTTAAAGCAAAGGAAGGCAAGGTCAGGCGAGATAAGGCAAAGGCACGACAACGCAAGGCTAGGCAATTCAGGGAAGGCAAGCAAAGAGTAACGGAAGGTAAGCAAGGCAAGGAAAAGCAAGGAAAGGCAAGGGTAACGGAAGGAACGGCACGGCAAGGGGGAACAAGTCTCAGGCACGACACCGAACGCTAGGCAATGAACGGCAAGGCAAGGAAAGGGTAACGCATTTGAAAGCACGGTCAGGCGAGGCAACGCTAAGGCACGACAACGCAAGGCTAGGCAATGCACGGAAGGCAAGCAAAGTGTAACGGAAGGTAAGGAAGGCAAGGGAAAGCAAGGAAAGGCAAGTGTAACGGAAGGAACGGCACGGCAAGGGGAAACAAGGCTAAGGCACGAAAACGCACGGCTAGGCAATGCACGGAAAGGCAAGGAAAGGGTAACGCATGGGAAAGCACGGTCAGGCGATGCAAGGCTAAGGCATGACAACGCAAGGCTAGGCAATGCACGGAAAGCAACCAAAGAGTAACGGAACGCAAGGAAGGCAAGGGAAAGCAAGGGAAGGCAAGGGTAACGGAAGGAACGGCACGGCAAGGGGTAACAAGGCTAAGGCACGGCAACGCAGGGCTAGGCAATGCCCGGCAAGGCAAGGAAAGGGTAACGCAGGGGAAGGCACGGTCAGGTGAGGCAAGGATAAGGCACGACAACGCAAGGCTAGGCAATGCACGGAAGGCAAGCAAAGAGTAACGGAAGGTAAGGAAGGCAAGGGAAAGCAAGGAAAGGCAAGTGTAACGGAAGGAACGGCACGGCAAGGGGAAACAAGGTTAAGGCACGACAACGCACGGCTAGGCAATGCACGGCAAGGCAAGGAAAGGGTAACGCAAGGCAAGGCACGGTGAGGCTAGACAAGGCTAATGCACGAAAACGCAAGGCTAGGCAATGCACGACAATTCAAGGAAAGCTTAAAGCAAAGGAAGGCAAGGTCAGGCGAGATAAGGCAAAGGCACGACAACGCAAGGCTAGGCAATTCAGGGAAGGCAAGCAAAGAGTAACGGAAGGTAAGCAAGGCAAGGAAAAGCAAGGAAAGGCAAGGGTAACGGAAGGAACGGCACGGCAAGGGGGAACAAGTCTAAGGCACGACACCGAACGCTAGGCAATGAACGGCAAGGCAAGGAAAGGGTAACGCATTTGAAAGCACCGTCAGGCGAGGCAACGCTAAGGCACGACAACGCAAGGCTAGGCAATGCACGGAAGGCAAGCAAAGAGTAACGGAAGGTAAGGAAGGCAAGGGAAAGGAAGGAAAGGCAAGTGTAACGGAAGGAACGGCACGGCAAGGGGAAACAAGGCTAAGGCACGACAACACACGGCTAGGCAATGCACGGAAAGGCAAGGAAAGGGTAACGCATGGGAAAGCACCGTCAGGCGATGCAAGGCTAAGGCATGACAACGCAAGGCTTGGCAATGCACGGAAAGCAAGCAAAGAGTAACGGAACGCAAGGAAGGCAAGGGAAAACAAGGGAAGGCAAGGGTAACGGAAGGAACGGCACGGCAAGGGGTAACAAGGCTCAGGCACGGCAACGCAGGGCTAGGCAATGCCCGGCAAGGCAAGGAAAGGGTAACGCAGGGGAAGGCACGGTCAGGTGAGGCAAGGATAAGGCACGACAATGCAAGGCTAGGCAATGCACGGCAAGGCAAGGAAAGAGTAACGGAAGGAAAGAAAGGCAAGTCAAAGCCAGGAAATGCAAGTGTAACAAAAGGCACGCCACGGCAAGGGGAAACAAGGCTAAGGCACGACAACGCACGGCTAGGCAATGTACGGCAAGGCAAGGAAAGGGTAACGCAAGGCAAGGCACGGTGAGGCTAGGCAAGGCTAATGCACGACAACGCAAGTCTAGGCAATGCACGACAATGCAAGGAAAGCTTAAAGCAAAGGAAGGCACGGTCAGGCGAGATAAGGAAAAGGCACGAAAACGCAAGGCTAGGCAATTCAGGGAAGGCAAGCAAAGAGTAACGGAAGGTAAGGAAGGCAAGGGAAAGCAAGGAAAGGCAAGGGTAACGGAAGGAACGGCACGGCAAGGGGGAACAATTCTAAGGCACGACACCGAACGCTAGGCAATGCACGGCAAGGCAAGGAAAGGGTAACGCATGGGAAAGCACGGTCAGGCGAGGCAAGGCTAAGGCACGACAACGCAAGGCTAGGCAATGCACGGAAGGCAAGCAAAGAGTAACGGAAGGTAAGGAAGGCAAGGGAAAGCAAGGAAAGGCAAGGGTAATGGAAGGAACGGCTCGGCAAGGGGAAACAAGGCTAAGGCACGACAACGCACGGCTAGGCAATGCACGGCAATGCAAGGAAAGGGTAACGCATGGGAAGGCACGGTCAGGTGAGGCAAGGATAAGGCACGACAATGCAAGGCTAGGCAATGCTCGGCAAGGCAAGGAAAGAGTAACGGAAGGAAAGGAAGGCAAGGCAAAGCCAGGCAAGGCAAGTGTAACAAAAGGCACGCCACGGCAAGGGGAATCAAGGCTAAGGCACGACAACGCACGGCTAGGCGATGCACGGCAAGGCAAGGAAAGGGTAACGCAAGGCAAGGCACGGTGAGGCAAGGCAAGGCTAATGCACGACAACGCACGGCTAGGCAATGCACGGCAAGGCAAGGAAAGCTTAAAGCAAAGGAAGGCACGGTCAGGCGAGATAAGGCTAAGGCACGACAACGCAAGGCTAGGCAATGAACGGAAGGCAAGCAAAGAGTAACGGAAGGTAAGGAAGGCAAGGGAAAGCAAAGAAAGGCAAGTGTAACGGAAGGAACGGCACGGCAAGGGGAAACAAGGCTAAGGCACGACAACGCACGCTAGGCAATGCACGGCAAGGCAAGGAAAGGGTAACGCATGGGAAAGCACGGTTAGGCGAGGCAATCCTAAGGCATGACAACGCAAGGCTAGGCAATGCACGGAAAGCAAGGAAAGAGTAACGGAACGCAAGGAAGGCAAGGGAAAGCAAGGGAAGGCAAGGGTAACGGAAGGAACGGCACGGCAAGGGGAAACAAGGCTAAGGCACGACAACGCACGCTAGGCAATGCACGGCAAGGCAAGGAAAGGGTAACGCATGGGAAAGCACGGTCAGGCGAGGCAAGGCTAAGGCACGACAACGCAAGGCTAGGAAATTCAGGGAAGGCAAGCAAAGAGTAACGGAAGGTAAGGAAGGCAAGAAAAAGCAAGGAAAGGCAAGGGTAACGGAAGGAACGGCACGGCAAGGGGGAACAAGTGTAAGGCACGACACCGAACGCTAGGCAATGAACGGCAAGGCAAGGAAAGGGTAACGCATGGGAAAGCACGGTCAGGCGAGGCAAGGCTAAGGCACGACAACGCAAGGCTAGGCAATGCACGGAAGGCAAGCAAAGAGTAACGGAAGGTAAGGAAGGCAAGGGAAAGCAAGGAAAGGCAAGTGTAACGGAAGGAACTGCACGGCAAGGGGAAACAAGGCTAATGCACGACAACGCACGCTAGGCAATGCACGGCAAGGCAAGGAAAGGGTAACGCATGGGAAAGCACGGTCAGGCGAGGCAAGGCTAAAGCATGACAACGCAAGGCTAGGCAATGCACGGAAATCAAGCAAAGAGTAATGGAACGCAAGGAAGGCAAGGGAAAGCAAGGGAAGGCAAGGGTAACGGAAGGAACGGCACTGCAAGGGGTAAGAAGGCTAAGGCACGACAACGCAGGGCTAGGCAATGCACGGCAAGGCAAGGAAAGGGTAACGCAGGGGAAGGCACGGTCAGGTGAGGCAAGGATAAGGCACGACAACGCAAGGCTAGGCAATGCACGGCAAGGCAAGGAAAGAGTAAGGGAAGGAAAGGAAGGCAAGGCAAAGCCAGGCAAGGCAAGTGTAACAAAAGGCACGCCACGGCAAGGGGAATCAAGGCTAAGGCACGACAACGCAAGGCTAGGCAATGCACGACAATGCAACGAAAGCTTAAAGCAAAGGAAGGCACGGTCAGGCGAGATAAGGCTAAGGCACGACAACGCAAGGCTAGGCAATGCACGGAAGGCAAGGAAAGAGTAACGGAAGGTAAGGAAGGCAAGGGAAAGCAAAGAAAGGCAAGTGTAACGGAAGGAACGGCACGGCAAGGGGAAACAAGGCTAAGGCACGACAACGCACGCTAGGCAATGAACGGCAAGGCAAGGAAAGGGTAACGCATGGGAAAGCACGGTCAGGCGAGGCAAGCCTAAGGCATGACAACGCAAGGCTAGGCAATGCACGGAAAGCAAGCAAAGAGTAACGGAACGCAAGGAAGGCAAGGGAAAGCAAGGGAAGGCAAGGGTAACGGAAGGAACGGCACGGAAGGGGTAACAAGGCTAAGGCACGACAACGCACGCTAGGCAATGCACGGCAAGGCAAGGAAATGGTAACGCAAGGCAAGGCACGGTGAGGCTAGGCAAGGCTAATGCACGACAACGCAAGGCTAGGCAATGCACGACAATGCAAGGAAAGCTTAAAGCAAAGGAAGGCACGGTCAAGCCAGATAAGGCTAAGGCACGACAACGCAAGGCTAGGCAATGCAGGGAAGGGAAGCAGAGAGTAACGGAAGGTAAGCAAGGCAAGGAAAAGCAAGGAAAGGCAAGGGTAACGGAAGGAACTGCACGGCAAGGGGAAACAAGTCTAAGGCACGGCAACGCAGGCTGGGCAATGCACGGCAAGGCAAGTAAAGGGTAACGCATGGGAAAGCACGTTCAGGCGAGGCAAGGCTAAGGCACGACAACGCAAGGCTAGGCAATGCACGGAAGGCAAGCAAAGAGTAACGGAAGGTAAGGAAGGCAAGGGAAAGCAAAGAAAGGCAAGTGTAACGGAAGGAACTGCACGGCAAGGGGAAACAAGGCTAAGGCACGACAACGCACGGCTAGGCAATGCACGGCAAGGCAAGCAAAGGGTAACGCAAGGCAAGGCACGGTGAGGCTAGACAAGGCTAATGCACGAAAACGCAAGGCTAGGCAATGCACGACAATGCAAGGAAAGCTTAAAGCAAAGGAAGGCAAGGTCAGGCGAGATAAGGCAAAGGCACGACAACGCAAGGCTAGGCAATTCAGGGAAGGCAAGCAAAGAGTAACGGAAGGTAAGCAAGGCAAGGAAAAGCAAGGAAAGGCAAGGGTAACGGAAGGAACGGCACGGCAAGGGGGAACAAGTCTCAGGCACGACACCGAACGCTAGGCAATGAACGGCAAGGCAAGGAAAGGGTAACGCATGGGAAAGCACGGTCAGGCGAGGCAAGGCTAAGGCACGACAACCCAAGGCTAGGCAATGCACGGAAGGCAAGCAAAGAGAAACGGAAGGTAAGGAAGGAAAGGGAAAGCAAAGAAAGGCAAGTGTAACCGAAGGAACGGCACGGCAAGGGGAAACAAGGCTAAGGCACGACAACGCACGGCTAGGCAATGCACGGCAAGGCAAGCAAAGGGTAACGCAAGGAAAGGCACGGTGAGGCTAGGCAAGGCTAATGCACGAAAACGCAAGGCTAGGCGATGCACGACAATGCAAGGAAAGCTTAAAGCAAAGGAAGGCAAGGTCAGGCGAGATAAGGCTAAGGCACGACAACGCAAGGCTAGGAAATTCAGGGAAGGCAAGCAAAGAGTACCGGAAGGTAAGCAAGGCAAGGAAAAGGAAGGAAAGGCCAGGGTAACGGAAGGAACGGCACGGCAAGGGGGAACAAGTCTAAGGCACGACACCGAGCGCTAGGCAATGAACGGCAAGGCAAGGAAAGGGTAACGCATTTGAAAGCACGGTCAGGCGAAGCAACGCTAAGGCACGACAACGCAAGGCTAGGCAATGCACGGAAGGCAAGCAAAGAGTAACGGAAGGTAAGGAAGGCAAGGGAAAGGAAGGAAAGGCAAGTGTAACGGAAGGAACGGCACGGCAAGGGGAAACAAGGCTAAGGCACGACAACGCACGGCTAGGCAATGCACGGAAAGGCAAGGAAAGGGTAACGCATGGGAAAGCACGGTCAGGCGATGCAAGGCTAAGGCATGACAACGCAAGGCTAGGCAATGCACGGAAAGCAAGCAAAGAGTAACGGAACGCAAGGAAGGCAAGGGAAAGCAAGGGAAGGCAAGGGTAACGGAAGGAACGGCACGGCAAGGGGTAACAAGGCTCAGGCACGGCAACGCAGGGCTAGGCAATGCCCGGCAAGGCAAGGAAAGGGTAACGCAAGGCAAGGCACGGTGAGGCTAGGCAAGGCTAATGCACGGAAACGCAATGCTAGGCAATGCACGACAATGCAAGGAAAGCTTAAAGCAAAGGAAGGCAAGGTCAGGCGAGATAAGGCAAAGGCACGACAACGCAAGGCTAGGCAATTCAGGGAAGGCAAGCAAAGAGTAACGGAAGGTAAGGAAGGCAAGGAAAAGCAAGGAAAGGCAAGGGTAACGGAAGGAACGGCACGGCAAGGGGGAACAAGTCTAAGGCACGACACCGAACGCTAGGCAATGAACGGCAAGGCAAGGAAAGGGTAACGCATGGGAAAGCACGGTCAGGCGACGCAAGGCTAAGGCACGACAACGCAAGGCTAGGCAATGCACGGAAGGCAAGCAAAGAGTAACGGAAGGTAAGGAAGGCAAGGGAAAGCAAGGAAAGGCAAGTGTAACGGAAGGAACGGCACGGCAAGGGGAAACAAGGCTAAGGCACGACAACGTACGCTAGGCAATGCACGGCAAGGCTAGGAAAGGGTAACGCATGGGAAAGCACGGTCAGGCGAGGCAAGGCTAAGGCATGACAACGCAAGGCTAGGCAATGCACGGAAAGCAAGCAAAGAGTAACGGTACGCAAGGAAGGCAAGGGAAAGCAAGGGAAGGCAAGTGTAACGGAAGGAACGGCACGGCAAGGGGAAACAAGGCTAAGGCACGACAACGCAGGGCTAGGCAATGCACGGCAATGCAAGGAAAGGGTAACGCAGGGGAAGGCACGGTCAGGTGAGGCAAGGATAAGGCACGACAATGCAAGGCTAGGCAATGCTCGGCAAGGCAAGGAAAGAGTAACGGAAGGAAAGGAAGGCAAGGCAAAGCCAGGCAAGGCAAGTGTAACAAAAGGCACGCCACGGCAAGGGGAATCAAGGCTAAGGCACGACAACGCACGGCTAGGCAATGCACGGCAAGGCAAGGAAAGGGTAACGCAAGGCAAGGCACGGTGAGGCTAGGCAAGGCTAATGCACGACAACGCAAGGCTAGGCAATGCACGACAATGCAAGGAAAGCTTAAAGCAAAGGAAGGCACGGTCAGGCGAGATAAGGCTAAGGCACGACAACGCAAGGCTAGGCAATGCACGGAAGGCAAGCAAAGAGTAACGGAAGGTAAGGAAGGCAAGGGAAAGCAAAGAAAGACAAGTGTAACGGAAGGAACGGCACGGCAAGGGGAAACAAGGCTAAGGCACGACAACGCACGCTAGGCAATGCACGGCAAGGCAAGGAAAGGGTAACGCATGGGAAAGCACGGTCAGGCGAGGCAATCCTAAGGCATGACAACGCAAGGCTAGGTAATGCACGCAAAGCAAGGAAAGAGTAACGGAACGCAAGGAAGGCAAGGGAAAGCAAGGGAAGGCAAGGGCAACGGAAGGAACGGCACGGCAAGGGGTAACAAGGCTAAGGCACGACAACGCACTCTAGGCAATGCACGGCAAGGCAAGGAAAGGGTAACGCATGGGAAAGCACGGTCAGGCGAGGCAAGGCTAAGGCACGACAACGCAAGGCTAGGAAATTCAGGGAAGGCAAGCAAAGAGTAACGGAAGGTAAGGAAGGCAAGGAAAAGCAAGGAAAGGCAAGGGTAACGGAAGGAACGGCACGGCAAGGGGGAACAAGTGTAAGGCACGACACCGAACGCTAGGCAATGAACGGCAAGGCAAGGAAAGGGTAACGCAGGGGAAGGCACGGTCAGGTGAGGCAAGGATAAGGCACGACAATGCAAGGCTAGGCAATGCACGGCAAGGCAAGGAAAGAGTAAGGGAAGGAAAGGAAGGCAAGGCAAAGCCAGGCAAGGCAAACCCAGGCAAGGCAAGTGTAACAAAAGGCACGCCACGGCAAGGGGAATCAAGGCTAAGGCACGACAACGCAAGGCTAGGCAATGCACGACAATGTAAGGAAAGCTTAAAGCAAAGGAAGGCACGGTCAGGCGAGATAAGGCTAAGGCACGACAACGCAAGGCTAGGCAATGCACGGAAGGCAAGCAAAGAGTAACGGAAGGTAAGGAAGGCAAGGGAAAGCAAAGAAAGGCAAGTGTAACGGAAGGAACGGCACGGCAAGGGGAAACAAGGCTAAGGCACGACAACGCACGCTAGGCAATGCACGGCAAGGCAAGGAAAGGGTAACGCATGGGAAAGCACGGTCAGGCGAGGCAAGCCTAAGGCATGACAACGCAAGGCTAGGCAATGCACGGAAAGCAAGCAAAGAGTAACGGAACGCAAGGAAGGCAAGGGAAAGCAAGGGAAGGCAAGGGTAACGGAAGGAACGGCACGGAAGGGCTAACAAGGCTAAGGCACGACAACGCACGCTAGGCAATGCACGGCAAGGCAAGGAAACGGTAACGCAAGGCAAGGCACGGTGAGGCTAGGCAAGGCTAATGCACGACAACGCAAGGCTAGGCAATGCACGACAATGCAAGGAAAGCTTAAAGCAAAGGAAGGCACGGTCAGGCGAGATAAGGCTAAGGCACGACAACGCAAGGCTAGGCAATGCAGGGAAGGGAAGCAGAGAGTAACGGAAGGTAAGCAAGGCAAGGAAAAGCAAGGAAAGGCAAGGGTAACGGAAGGAACTGCACGGCAAGGGGAAACAATTCTAAGGCACGGCAACGCAGGCTGGGCAATGCACGGCAAGGCAAGTAAAGGGTAACGCATGGGAAAGCACGTTCAGGCGAGGCAAGGCTAAGGCACGACAACGCAAGGCTAGGCAATGCACGGAAGGCAAGCAAAGAGTAACGGAAGGTAAGGAAGGCAAGGGAAAGCAAAGAAAGGCAAGTGTAACGGAAGGAACTGCACGGCAAGGGGAAACAAGGCTAAGGCACGACAACGCACGGCTAGGCAATGCACGGCAAGGCAAGCAAAGGGTAACGCAAGGCAAGGCACGGTGAGGCTAGACAAGGCTAATGCACGAAAACGCAAGGCTAGGCAATGCACGACAATGCAAGGAAAGCTTAAAGCAAAGGAAGGCAAGGTCAGGCGAGATAAGGCAAAGGCACGACAACGCAAGGCTAGGCAATTCAGGGAAGGCAAGCAAAGAGTAACGGAAGGTAAGCAAGGCAAGGAAAAGCAAGGAAAGGCAAGGGTAACGGAAGGAACGGCACGGCAAGGGGGAACAAGTCTCAGGCACGACACCGAACGCTAGGCAATGAACGGCAAGGCAAGGAAAGGGTAACCAATGGGAAAGCACGGTAGGCGAGGCAAGGCTAAGGCACGACAACGCAAGGCTAGGCAATGCACGGAAGGCAAGGAAAGAGTAACGGAAGGTATGGAAGGCAAGGGAAAGCAAGGAAAGGCAAGAAGGCACGACAACGCAAGGCTAGGCAATGCACGGAAGGCAAGGAAAGAGTAACGGAAGGTAAGGCACGGTGAGGCTAGGCAAGGCTAATGCACGGAAACGCAATGCTAGGCAATGCACGACAATGCAAGGAAAGCTTAAAGCAAAGGAAGGCAAGGTCAGGCGAGATAAGGCAAAGGCACGACAACGCAAGGCTAGGCAATTCAGGGAAGGCAAGCAAAGAGTAACGGAAGGTAAGGAAGGCAAGGAAAAGCAAGGAAAGGCAAGGGTAACGGAAGGAACGGCACGGCAAGGGGGAACAAGTCTAAGGCACGACACCGAACGCTAGGCAATGAACGGCAAGGCAAGGAAAGGGTAACGCATGGGAAAGCACGGTCAGGCGAGGCAAGGCTAAGGCACGACAACGCAAGGCTAGGCAAGGCACGGAAGGCAAGCAAAGAGTAACGGAAGGTAAGGAAGGCAAGGGAAAGCAAGGAAAGGCAAGTGTAACGGAAGGAACGGCACGGCAAGGGGAAACAAGGCTAAGGCACGACAACGCACGCTAGGCAATGCACGGCAAGGCAAGGAAAGGGTAACGCATGGGAAACCGCGGTCAGGTGAGGCAAGGCTAAGGCATGACAACGCAAGGCTAGGCAATGCACGGAAAGCAAGCAAAGAGTAACGGAACGCAAGGAAGGCAAGGGAAAGCAAGGGAAGGCAAGGGTAACGGAAGGAACGGCACGGCAAGGGGTAACAAGGCTAAGGCACGACAACGCAGGTCTTGGCAATGCACGGCAAGGCAAGGAAAGGGTAACGCAGGGGAAGGCACGGTCAGGTGAGGCAAGGATAAGGCACGACAATGCAAGGCTAGGCAATGCACGGCAAGGCAAGGAAAGAGTAACGGAAGGAAAGGAAGGCAAGGCAAAGCCAGGCAAGGCAAGTGTAACAAAAGGCACGTCACGGCAAGGGGAATCAAGGCTAAGGCACGACAACGCACGGCTAGGCAATGCACGGCAAGGCAAGGAAAGGGTAACGCAAGGCAAGGCACGGTGAGGCCAGGCAAGGCTAATGAACGACAACGCAAGGCTAGGCAATGCACGACAATGCAAGGAAAGCTTAAAGCAAAGGAAGGCACGGTCAGGCGAGATAAGGCTAAGGCACGACAACGCAAGGCTAGGAAATGCACGGAAGGCAAGCAAAGAGTAACGGAAGGTAAGGAAGGCAAGGGAAAGCAAAGAAAGGCAAGTGTAACGGAAGGAACGGCACGGCAAGGGGAAACAAGGCTAAGGCACGACAACGCACGCTAGGCAATGCACGGCAAGGCAAGGAAAGGGTAACGCATGGGAAAGCACCGTCAGGCGAGGCAAGCCTAAGGCATGACAACGCAAGGCTAGGCAATGCACAGAAAGCAAGCAAAGAGTAACGGAACGCAAGGAAGGCAAGGGAAAGCAAGGGAAGGCAAGGGTAACGGAAGGAACGGCACGGCAAGGGGTAACAAGGCTAAGGCACGACAACGCACGCTAGGCAATGCACGGCAAGGCAAGGAAAGGGTAACGCAAGGCAAGGCACGGTGAGGCTAGGCAAGGCTAATGCACGACAACGCAAGGCTAGGCAATGCACGACAATGCAAGGAAAGCTTAAAGCAAAGGAAGGCACGGTCAGGCGAGATAAGGCTAAGGCACGACAACGCAAGGCTAGGCAATGCAGGGAAGGGAAGCAAAGAGTAACGGAAGGTAAGCAAGGCAAGGAAAAGCAAGGAAAGGCAAGGGTAACGGAAGGAACTGCACGGCAAGGGGAAACAAGGCTAAGGCACGACAACGCACGCTAGGCAATGCACGGCAAGGCAAGGAAAGGGTAACGCATGGGAAAGCACCGTCAGGCGAGGCAAGGCTAAGGCACGACAACGCAAGGCTAGGCAATGCACGGAAGGCAAGGAAAGAGTAACGGAAGGAAAGGAAGGCAAGGGAAAGCAAGGAAAGGCAAGTGTAACGGAAGGAACGGCACGGCACGGGGAAACAAGCCTAAGGCACGACAACGCACGCTAGGCAATGCACGGCAAGGCAAGGAAAGGGTAACGCATGGGAAAGCACGGTCAGGCGAGGCAAGGCTAAGGCATGACAACGAAAGGCTAGGCAATGCACGGAAAGCAAGCAAAGAGTAACGGAACGCAAGGAAGGCAAGGGAAAGCAAGGGAAGGCAAGGGTAACGGAAGGAACGGCACGGCAAGGGGTAACAAGGCTACGGCACGACAACGCAGGGCTAGGCAATGCACGGCAAGGCAAGCAAAGAGTAACGGAAGGAAAGGAAGGCAAGGCAAAGCCAGGCAAGGCAAGTGTAACAAAAGGCACGCAACGGCAAGGGGAAACAAGGCTAAGGCACGACAACGCACGGGAAGGAAATGCACGGCAAGGCAAGGAAAGGGTAACGCAAGGCAAGGCACGGTGAGGCTAGGCAAGGCTAATGCACGACAACGCAAGGCTAGGCAATGCACGACAATGCAAGTAAAGCTTAAAGCAAAGGAAGGCACGGTCAGGCGAGATAAGGCTAAGGCACGACAACGCAAGGCTAGGAAATTCAGGGAAGGCAAGCAAAGAGTAACGGAAGGTAAGCAAGGCAAGGAAAAGGAAGGAAAGGCCAGGGTAACGGAAGGAACGGCACGGCAAGGGGAAACAAGTCTAAGGCACGACACCGAACGCTAGGCAATGAACGGCAAGGCAAGGAATGGGTAACGCATTTGAAAGCACGGTCAGGCGAGGCAACGCTAAGGCACGACAACGCAAGGCTAGGCAATGCACGGAAGGCAAGCAAAGAGTAACGGAAGGTAAGGAAGGCAAGGGAAAGGAAGGAAAGGCAAGTGTAACGGAAGGAACGGCACGGCAAGGGGAAACAAGGCTAAGGCACGACAACGCACGGCTAGGCAATGCACGGAAAGGCAAGGAAAGGGTAACGCATGGGAAAGCACGGTCAGGCGATGCAAGGCTAAGGCAAGACAACGCAAGGCTAGGAAATGCACGGAAAGCAAGCAAAGAGTAACGGAACGCAAGGAAGGCAAGGGAAAGCAAGGGAAGGCAAGGGTAACGGAAGGAACGGCACGGCAAGGGGTAAGAAGGCTAAGGCACGGCAACGCAGGGCTAGGCAATGCACGGCAAGGCAAGGAAAGGGTAACGCAGGGGAAGGCACGGTCAGGTGAGGCAAGGATAAGGCACGACAATGCAAGGCTAGGCAATGCACGGCAAGGCAAGGAAAGAGTAACGGAAGGAAAGGAAGGCAAGTCAAAGCCAGGAAAGGCAAGTGTAACAAAAGGCACGCCACGGCAAGGGGAAACAAGGCTAAGGCACGACAACGCAAGGCTAGGCAATGCACGACAATGCAAGGAAAGCTTAAAGCAAAGGAAGGCACGGCCAGGCGAGATAAGGCTAAGGCACGACAACGCAAGGCTAGGCAATGCAGGGAAGGGAAGCAAAGAGTAACGGAAGGTAAGCAAGGCAAGGAAAAGCAAGGAAAGGCAAGGGTAACGGAAGGAACTGCACGGCAAGGGGAAACAAGGCTAAGGCACGGCAACACAGGCTGGGCAATGCACGGCAAGGCAAGGAAAGGGTAACGCATGGAAAGCACGTTCAGGCGAGGCAAGGCTAAGGCACGACAACGCAAGGCTAGGCAATGCACGGAAGGCAAGCAAAGAGTAACGGAAGGTAAGGAAGGCAAGGGAAAGCAAAGAAAGGCAAGTGTAACGGAAGGAACGGCACGGCAAGGGGAAACAAGGCTAAGGCACGACAACGCACGGCTAGGCAATGCACGGCAAGGCAAGCAAAGGGTAACGCAAGGCAAGGCACGGTGAGGCTAGGCAAGGCTAATGCACGGAAACGCAATGCTAGGCAATGCACGACAATGCAAGGAAAGCTTAAAGCAAAGGAAGGCAAGGTCAGGCGAGATAAGGCAAAGGCACGACAACGCAAGGCTAGGCAATTCAGGGAAGGCAAGCAAAGAGTAACGGAAGGTAAGGAAGGCAAGGAAAAGCAAGGAAAGGCAAGGGTAACGGAAGGAACGGCACGGCAAGGGGGAACAAGTCTAAGGCACGACACCGAACGCTAGGCAATGAACGGCAAGGCAAGGAAAGGGTAACGCATGGGAAAGCACGGTCAGGCGAGGCAAGGCTAAGGCACGACAACGCAAGGCTAGGCAATGCACGGAAGGCAAGCAAAGAGTAACGGAAGGTAAGGAAGGCAAGGGAAAGCAAGGAAAGGCAAGTGTAACGGAAGGAACGTCACGGCAAGGGGAAACAAGGCTAAGGCACGACAACGCACGCTAGGCAATGCACGGCAAGGCAAGGAAAGGGTAACGCATGGGAAAGCACGGTCAGGCGAGGCAAGGCTAAGGCATGACAACGCAAGGCTAGGCAATGCACGGAAAGCAAGCAAAGAGTAACGGAACGCAAGGAAGGCAAGGGAAAGCAAGGGAAGGTAAGGGTAACGGAAGGAACGGCACGGCAAAGGGTAACAAGGCTAAGGCACGACAACGCACGCTAGGCAATGCACGGCAAGGCAAGGAAAGGGTAACGCAGGGGAAGGCACGGTCAGGTGAGGCAAGGATAAGGCACGACAATGCAAGGCTAGGCAATGCACGGCAAGGCAAGGAAAGAGTAACGGAAGGAAAGGAAGGCAAGGCAAAGCCAGGCAAGGCAAGTGTAACAAAAGGCACGCCACGGCAAGGGGAATCAAGGCTAAGGCACGACAACGCAAGGCTAGGCAATGCACGGCAAGGCAAGGAAAGGATAACGCAAGGCAAGGCACGGTGAGGCCAGGCAAGGCTAATGCACGACAACGCAAGGCTAGGCAATGCACGACAATGCAAGGAAAGCTTAAAGCAAAGGAAGGCACGGTCAGGCGAGGTAAGGCTAAGGCACGACAACGCAAGGCTAGGAAATGCACGGAAGGCAAGCTAAGAGTAACGGAACGTAAGGAAGGCAAGGGAAAGCAAAGAAAGGCAAGTGTAACGGAAGGAACGGCACGGCAAGGGGAAACAAGGCTAAGGCACGACAACGCACGCTAGGCAATGCACGTCAAGGCAAGGAAAGGGTAACGCATGGGAAAGCACGGTCAGGCGAGGCAAGCCTAAGGCATGACAACGCAAGGCTAGGCAATGCACGGAAAGCAAGCAAAGAGTAACGGAACGCAAGGAAGGCAAGGGAAAGCAAGGGAAGGCAAGGGTAACGGAAGGAACGGCACGGCAAGGGGTAACAAGGCTAAGGCACGACAACGCACGCTAGGCAATGCACGGCAAGGCAAGGAAAGGGTAACGCAAGGCAAGGCACGGTGAGGCTAGGCAAGGCTAATGCACGCCAACGCAAGGCGAGGCAATGCACGACAATGCAAGGAAAGCTTAAAGCAAAGGAAGGCACGGTCAGGCGAGATAAGGCTAAGGCACGACAACGCAAGGCTAGGCAATGCAGGGAAGGGAAGCAGAGAGTAACGGAAGGTAAGCAAGGCAAGGAAAAGCAAGGAAAGGCAAGGGTAACGGAAGGAACTGCACGGCAAGGGGAAACAAGTCTAAGGCACGGCAACGCAGGCTGGGCAATGCACGCTAAGGCAAGTAAAGGGTAACGCATGGGAAAGCACGTTCAGGCGAGGCAAGGCTAAGGCACGACAACGGAAGCTAGGCAATGCACGGAAGGCAAGCAAAGAGTAACGGAAGGTAAGGAAGGCAAGGGAAAGCAAAGAAAGGCAAGTGTAACGGAAGGAACTGCACGGCAAGGTGAAACAAGGCTAAGGCACGACAACGCACGGCTAGGCAATGCACGGCAAGGCAAGCAAAGGGTAACGCAAGGCAAGGCACGGTGAGGCTAGACAAGGCTAATGCACGAAAACGCAAGGCTAGGCAATGCACGACAATGCAAGGAAAGCTTAAAGCAAAGGAAGGCAAGGTCAGGCGAGATAAGGCAAAGGCACGACAACGCAAGGCTAGGCAATTCAGGGAAGGCAAGCAAAGAGTAACGGAAGGTAAGCAAGGCAAGGAAAAGCAAGGAAAGGCAAGGGTAACGGAAGGAACGGCACGGCAAGGGGGAACAAGTCTCAGGCACGACACCGAACGCTAGGCAATGAACGGCAAGGCAAGGAAAGGGTAACGAATGGGAAAGCACGGTAGGCGAGGCAAGGCTAAGGCACGACAACGCAAGGCTAGGCAATGCACGGAAGGCAAGGAAAGAGTAACGGAAGGTATGTAAGGCAAGGGAAAGCAAGGAAAGGCAAGTGTAACGGAAGGAACGGCACGGCACGGGGAGACAAGGCTAAGGCACGACAACGCACGCTAGGCAATGCACGGCAAGGCAAGGAAAGGGTAACGCATGGGAAAGCACGGTCAGGCGAGGCAAGGCTAAGGCACGACAACCCAAGGCTAGGCAATGCACGGAAGGCAAGCAAAGAGAAACGGAAGGTAAGGAAGGCAAGGGAAAGCAAGGAAAGGCAAGTGTAACGGAAGGAACCGCACGGCAAGGGGAAACAAGGCTAAGCCACGACAACGCACGGCAAGGCAATGCACGGCAAGGCAAGCAAAGGGTAACGCAAGGCAAGGCACGGTGAGGCTAGGCAAGGCTAATGCACGGAAACGCAATGCTAGGCAATGCACGACAATGCAAGGAAAGCTTAAAGAAAAGGAAGGCAAGGTCAGGCGAGATAAGGCAAAGGCAAGACAACGCAAGGCTAGGCAATTCAGGGAAGGCAAGCAAAGAGTAACGGAAGGTAAGGAAGGCAAGGAAAAGCAAGGAAAGGCAAGGGTAACGGAAGGAACGGCACGGCAAGGGGGAACAAGTCTAAGGCACGACACCGAACGCTAGGCAATGAACGGCAAGGCAAGGAAAGGGTAACGCATTTGAAAGCACGGTCAGGCGAGGCAACGCTAAGGCACGACAACGCAAGGCTAGGCAATGCACGGAAGGCAAGCAAAGAGTAACGGAAGGTAAGGAAGGCAAGGGAAAGGAAGGAAAGGCAAGTGTAACGGAAGGAACGGCACGGCAAGGGGAAACAAGGCTAAGGCACGACAACGCACGGCTAGGCAATGCACGGAAAGGCAAGGAAAGGGTAACGCATGGGAAAGCACGGTCAGGCGATGCAAGGCTAAGGCATGACAACGCAAGGCTAGGCAATGCACGGAAAGCAAGCAAAGAGTAACGGAACGCAAGGAAGGCAAGGGAAAGCAAGGGAAGGCAAGGGTAACGGAAGGAACGGCACGGCAAGGGGTAACAAGGCTAAGGCACGACAACGCAGGGCTAGGCAATGCCCGGCAAGGCAAGGAAAGGGTAACGCAAGGCAAGGCACGGTGAGGCTAGGCAAGGCTAATGCACGGAAACGCAATGCTAGGCAATGCACGACAATGCAAGGAAAGCTTAAAGCAAAGGAAGGCAAGGTCAGGCGAGATAAGGCAAAGGCACGACAACGCAAGGCTAGGCAATTCAGGGAAGGCAAGCAAAGAGTAACGGAAGGTAAGGAAGGCAAGGAAAAGCAAGGAAAGGCAAGGGTAACGGAAGGAACGGCACGGCAAGGGGGAACAAGTCTAAGGCACGACACCGAACGCTAGGCAATGAACGGCAAGGCAAGGAAAGGGTAACGCATGGGAAAGCACGGTCAGGCGAGGCAAGGCTAAGGCACGACAACGCAAGGCTAGGCAATGCACGGAAGGCAAGCAAAGAGTAACGGAAGGTAAGGAAGGCAAGGGAAAGCAAGGAAAGGCAAGTGTAACGGAAGGAACGGCACGGCAAGGGGAAACAAGGCTAAGGCACGACAACGCACGCTAGGCAATGCACGGCAAGGCTAGGAAAGGGTAACGCATGGGAAAGCACGGTCAGGCGAGGCAAGGCTAAGGCATGACAACGCAAGGCTAGGCAATGCACGGAAAGCAAGCAAAGAGTAACGGAACGCAAGGAAGGCAAGGGAAAGCAAGGGAAGGCAAGGGTAACGGAAGGAACGGCACGGCAAGGGGTAAGAAGGCTAAGGCACGACAACGCAGGGCTAGGCAATGCACGGCAATGCAAGGAACGGGTAACGCAGGGGAAGGCACTGTCAGGTGAGGCAAGGATAAGGCACGACAATGTAAGGCTAGGCAATGCTCGGCAAGGCAAGGAAAGAGTAACGGAAGGAAAGGAAGGCAAGGCAAAGCCAGGCAAGGCAAGTGTAACAAAAGGCACGCCACGGCAAGGGGAATCAAGGCTAAGGCACGACAACGCACGGCTAGGCAATGCACGGCAAGGCAAGGAAAGGGTAACGCAAGGCAAGGCACGGTGAGGCTAGGCAAGGCTAATGCACGACAACGCAAGGCTAGGCAATGCACGACAATGCAAGGAAAGCTTAAAGCAAAGGAAGGCACGGTCAGGCGAGATAAGGCTAAGGCACGACAACGCAAGGCTAGGCAATGCACGGAAGGCAAGCAAAGAGTAACGGAAGGTAAGGAAGGCAAGGGAAAGCAAAGAAAGACAAGTGTAACGGAAGGAACGGCACGGCAAGGGGAAACAAGGCTAAGGCACGACAACGCACGCTAGGCAATGTACGGCAAGGCAAGGAAAGGGTAACGCATGGGAAAGCACGGTCAGGCGAGGCAATCCTAAGGCATGACAACGCAAGGCTAGGTAATGCACGGAAAGCAAGGAAAGAGTAACGGAACGCAAGGAAGGCAAGGGAAAGCAAGGGAAGGCAAGGGTAACGGAAGGAACGGCACGGCAAGGGGTAACAAGGCTAAGGCACGACACCGAACGCTAGGCAATGAACGGCAAGGCAAGGAAAGGGTAACGCATGGGAAAGCACGGTCAGGCGAGGCAAGGCTAAGGCACGACAACGCAAGGCTAGGCAATGCACGGAAGGCAAGCAAAGAGTAACGGAAGGTAAGGAAGGCAAGGGAAAGCAAGGAAAGGCAAGTGTAACGGAAGGAACGGCATGGCAAGGGGAAACAAGGCTAAGGCACGACAACGCACGCTAGGCAATGCACGGCAAGGCAAGGAAAGGGTAACGCATGGGAAAGGACGGTCAGGCGAGGCAAGGCTAAAGCATGACAACGCAAGGCTAGGCAATGCACGGAAAGCAAGCAAAGAGTAACGGAACGCAAGGAAGGCAAGGGAAAGCAAGGGAAGGCAAGGGTAACGGAAGGAACGGCACGGCAAGGGGTAAGAAGGCTAAGGCACGACAACGACGGGCTAGGCAATGCACGGCAAGGCAAGGAAAGGGTAACGCAGGGGAAGGCACGGTCAGGTGAGGCAAGGATAAGGCACGACAATGCAAGGCTAGGCAATGCACGGCAAGGCAAGGAAAGAGTAAGGGAAGGAAAGGAAGGCAAGGCAAAGCCAGGCAAGGCAAACCCAGGCAAGGCAAGTGTAACAAAAGGCACGCCACGGCAAGGGGAATCAAGGCTAAGGCACGACAACGCAAGGCTAGGCAATGCACGACAATGCAAGGAAAGCTTAAAGCAAAGGAAGGCACGGTCAGGCGAGATAAGGCTAAGGCACGACAACGCAAGGCTAGGCAATGCACGGAAGGCAAGCAAAGAGTAACGGAAGGTAAGGAAGGCAAGGCAAGGGAAAGCAAAGAAAGGCAAGTGTAACGGAAGGAACGGCACGGCAAGGGGAAACAAGGCTAAGGCACGACAACGCACGCTAGGCAATGCACGGCAAGGCAAGGAAATGGTAACGCAAGGCAAGGCACGGTGAGGCTAGGCAAGGCTAATGCACGACAACGCAAGGCTAGGCAATGCACGACAATGCAAGGAAAGCTTAAAGCAAAGGAAGGCACGGTCAGGCGAGATAAGGCTAAGGCACGACAACGCAAGGCTAGGCAATGCAGGGAAGGGAAGCAAAGAGTAACGGAAGGTAAGCAAGGCAAGGAAAAGCAAGGAAAGGCAAGGGTAACGGAAGGAACTGCACGGCAAGGGGAAACAAGTCTAAGGCACGGCAACGCAGGCTGGGCAATGCACGGCAAGGCAAGTAAAGGGTAACGCATGGGAAAGCACGGTCAGGCGAGGCAAGGCTAAGGCACGACAACGCAAGGCTAGGCAATGCACGGAAGGCAAGGAAAGAGTAACGGAAGGTATGGAAGGCAAGGGAAAGCAAGGAAAGGCAAGTGTAACGGAAGGAACGGCACGGCAAGGGGAAACAAGGCTAAGGCACGACAACGCAGGCTAGGCAATGCACGGCAAGGCAAGGAAAGGGTAACGCATGGGAAAGCACGGTCAGGCGAGGCAAGGCTAAGGCACGACAACCCAAGGCTAGGCAATGCACGAAAGGCAAGCAAAGAGAAACGGAAGGTAAGGAAGGAAAGGGAAAGCAAAGAAAGGCAAGTGTAACGGAAGGAACCGCACGGCAAGGGGAAACAAGGCTAAGGCACGACAACGCACGGATAGGTAATGCACGGCAAGGCAAGCAAAGGGTAACGCAAGGCAAGGCACGGTGAGGCTAGGCAAGGCTAATGCACGGAAACGCAATGCTAGGCAATGCACGACAATGCAAGGAAAGCTTAAAGCAAAGGAAGGCAAGGTCAGGCGAGATAAGGCAAAGGCACGACAACGCAAGGCTAGGCAATTCAGGGAAGGCAAGCAAAGAGTAACGGAAGGTAAGGAAGGCAAGGAAAAGCAAGGAAAGGCAAGGGTAACGGAAGGAACGGCACGGCAAGGGGGAACAAGTCTAAGGCACGACACCGAACGCTAGGCAATGAACGGCAAGGCAAGGAAAGGGTAACGCATGGGAAAGCACGGTCAGGCGAGGCAAGGCTAAGGCACGACAACGCAAGGCTAGGCAATGCACGGAAGGCAAGCAAAGAGTAACGGAAGGTAAGGAAGGCAAGGGAAAGCAAGGAAAGGCAAGTGTAACGGAAGGAACGGCACGGCAAGGGGAAACAAGGCTAAGGCACGACAACGCACGCTAGGCAATGCACGGCAAGGCAAGGAAAGGGTAACGCATGGGAAAGCGCGGTCAGGCGAGGCAAGGCTAAGGCATGACAACGCAAGGCTAGGCAATGCACGGAAAGCAAGCAAAGAGTAACGGAACGCAAGGAAGGCAAGGGAAAGAAAGGGAAGGCAAGTGTAAGGGAAGGAACGGCACGGCAAGGGGTAACAAGGCTAAGGCACGACAACGCAGGGCTTGGCAATGCACGGCAAGGCAAGGAAAGGGTAACGCAGGGGAAGGCACGGTCAGGTGAGGCAAGGATAAGGGACGACAATGCAAGGCTAGGCAATGCACGGCAAGGCAAGGAAAGAGTAACGGAAGGAAAGGAAGGCAAGGCAAAGCCAGGCAAGGCAAGTGTAACAAAAGGCACGCCACGGCAAGGGGAATCAAGGCTAAGGCACGACAACGCACGGCTAGGCAATGCACGGCAAGGCAAGGAAAGGGTAACGCAAGGCAAGGCACGGTGAGGCCAGGCAAGGCTAATGAACGACAACGCAAGGCTAGGCAATGCACGACAATGCAAGGAAAGCTTAAAGCAAAGGAAGGCACGGTCAGGCGAGATAAGGCTAAGGCACGACAACGCAAGGCTAGGAAATGCACGGAAGGCAAGCAAAGAGTAACGGAAGGTAAGGAAGGCAAGGGAAAGCAAAGAAAGGCAAGTGTAACGGAAGGAACGGCACGGCAAGGGGAAACAAGGCTAAGGCACGACAACGCACGCTAGGCAATGCACGGCAAGGCCAGGAAAGGGTAACGCATGGGAAAGCACCGTCAGGCGAGGCAAGCCTAAGGCATGACAACGCAAGGCTAGGCAATGCACGGAAAGCAAGCAAAGAGTAACGGAACGCAAGGAAGGCAAGGGAAAGCAAGGGAAGGCAAGGGTAACGGAAGGAACGGCACGGCAAGGGGAAACAAGGCTAAGGCACCACAATGCACGGCTAGGCAAGCACGGCAAGGCAAGGAAAGGGTAACGCATGGGAAAGCACCGTCAGGCGAGGCAAGGCTAAGGCACGACAACGCAAGGCTAGGCAATGCACGGAAGGCAAGGAAAGAGTAACGGAAGGTAAGGAAGGCAAGGGAAAGCAAGGAAAGGCAAGTGTAACGGAAGGAACGGCACGGCACGGGGAAACAAGGCTAAGGCACGACAACGCACGCTAGGCAATGCACGGCAAGGCAAGGAAAGGGTAACGCATGGGAAAGCACGGTCAGGCGAGGCAAGGCTAAGGCATGACAACGAAAGGCTAGGCAATGCACGGAAAGCAAGCAAAGAGTAACGGAACGCAAGGAAGGCAAGGGAAAGCAAGGGAAGGCAAGGGTAACGGAAGGAACGGCACGGCAAGGGGTAACAAGGCTACGGCACGACAACGCAGGGCTAGGCAATGCACGGCAAGGCAAGCAAAGAGTAACGGAAGGAAAGGAAGGCAAGGCAAAGCCAGGCAAGGCAAGTGTAACAAAAGGCACGCAACGGCAAGGGGAAACAAGGCTAAGGCACGACAACGCACGGGAAGGAAATGCACGGCAAGGCAAGGAAAGGGTAACGCAAGGCAAGGCACGGTGAGGCTAGGCAAGGCTAATGCACGACAACGCAAGGCTAGGCAATGCACGACAATGCAAGGAAAGCTTAAAGCAAAGGAAGGCACGGTCAGGCGAGATAAGGCTAAGGCACGACAACGCAAGGCTAGGAAATTCAGGGAAGGCAAGCAAAGAGTAACGGAAGGTAAGCAAGGCAAGGAAAAGGAAGGAAAGGCCAGGGTAACGGAAGGAACGGCACGGCAAGGGGAAACAAGTCTAAGGCACGACACCGAACGCTAGGCAATGAACGGCAAGGCAAGGAAAGGGTAACGCATTTGAAAGCACGGTCAGGCGAGGCAACGCTAAGGCACGACAACGCAAGGCTAGGCAATGCACGGAAGGCAAGCAAAGAGTAACGGAAGGTAAGGAAGGCAAGGGAAAGGAAGGAAAGGCAAGTGTAACGGAAGGAACGGCACGGCAAGGGGAAACAAGGCTAAGGCACGACAACGCACGGCTAGGCAATGCACGGAAAGGCAAGGAAAGGGTAACGCATGGGAAAGCACGGTCAGGCGATGCAAGGCTAAGGCATGACAACGCAAGGCTAGGCAATGCACGGAAAGCAAGCAAAGAGTAACGGAACGCAAGGAAGGCAAGGGAAAGCAAGGGAAGGCAAGGGTAACGGAAGGAACGGCACGGCAAGGGGTAACAAGGCTAAGGCACGGCAACGCAGGGCTAGGCAATGCCCGGCAAGGCAAGGAAAGGGTAACGCAGGGGAAGGCACGGTCAGGTGAGGCAAGGATAAGGCACGACAATGCAAGGCTAGGCAATGCACGGCAAGGCAAGGAAAGAGTAACGGAAGGAAAGGAAGGCAAGTCAAAGCCAGGAAAGGCAAGTGTAACAAAAGGCACGCCACGGCAAGGGGAAACAAGGCTAAGGCACGACAACGCACGGCTAGGCAATTCACGGCAAGGCAAGGAAAGGGTAACGCAAGGCAAGGCACGGTGAGGCTAGGCAAGGCTAATGCACGACAACGCAAGGCTAGGCAATGCACGACAATGCAAGGAAAGCTTAAAGCAAAGGAAGGCACGGTCAGGCAAGATAAGGCAAAGGCAAGACAACGCAAGGCTAGGCAATTCAGGGAAGGCAAGCAAAGAGTAACGGAAGGTAAGGAAGGCAAGGAAAAGCAAGGAAAGGCAAGGGTAACGGAAGGAACGGCACGGCAAGGGGGAACAAGTCTAAGGCACGACACCGAACGCTAGGCAATGAACGGCAAGGCAAGGAAAGGGTAACGCATTTGAAAGCACGGTCAGGCGAGGCAACGCTAAGGCACGACAACGCAAGGCTAGGCAATGCACGGAAGGCAAGCAAAGAGTAACGGAAGTTAAGGAAGGCAAGGGAAAGGAAGGAAAGGCAAGTGTAACGGAAGGAACGGCACGGCAAGGGGAAACAAGGCTAAGGCACGACAACGCACGGCTAGGCAATGCACGGAAAGGCAAGGAAAGGGTAACGCATGGGAAAGCACGGTCAGGCGATGCAAGGCTAAGGCATGACAACGCAAGGCTAGGCAATGCACGGAAAGCAAGCAAAGAGTAACGGAACGCAAGGAAGGCAAGGGAAAGCAAGGGAAGGCAAGGGTAACGGAAGGAACGGCACGGCAAGGGGTAACAAGGCTAAGGCACGGCAACGCAGGGCTAGGCAATGCCCGGCAAGGCAAGGAAAGGGTAACGCAAGGCAAGGCACGGTGAGGCTAGGCAAGGCTAATGCACGGAAACGCAATGCTAGGCAATGCACGACAATGCAAGGAAAGCTTAAAGCAAAGGAAGGCAAGGTCAGGCGAGATAAGGCAAAGGCACGACAACGCAAGGCTAGGCAATTCAGGGAAGGCAAGCAAAGAGTAACGGAAGGTAAGGAAGGCAAGGAAAAGCAAGGAAAGGCAAGTGTAACGGAAGGAACGGCACGGCAAGGGGAAACAAGGCTAAGGCACGACAACGCACGCTAGGCAATGCACGGCAAGGCTAGGAAAGGGTAACGCATGGGAAAGCACGTTCAGGCGAGGCAAGGCTAAGGCATGACAACGCAAGGCTAGGCAATGCACGGAAAGCAAGCAAAGAGTAACGGAACGCAAGGAAGGCAAGGGAAAGCAAGGGAAGGCAAGGGTAACGGAAGGAACGGCACGGCAAGGGGTAAGAAGGCTAAGGCACGACAACGCAGGGCTAGGCAATGCACGGCAATGCAAGGAACGGGTAACGCAGGGGAAGGCACGGTCAGGTGAGGCAAGGATAAGGCACGACAATGTAAGGCTAGGCAATGCTCGGCAAGGCAAGGAAAGAGTAACGGAAGGAAAGGAAGGCAAGGCAAAGCCAGGCAAGGCAAGTGTAACAAAAGGCACGCCACGGCAAGGGGACTCAAGGCTAAGGCACGACAACGCACGGCTAGGCAATGCACGGCAAGGCAAGGAAAGGGTAACGCAAGGCAAGGCACGGTGAGGCTAGGCAAGGCTAATGCACGACAACGCAAGGCTAGGCAATGCACGACAATGCAAGGAAAGCTTAAAGCAAAGGAAGGCACGGTCAGGCGAGATAAGGCTAAGGCACGACAACGCAAGGCTAGGCAATGCACGGAAGGCAAGCAAAGAGTAACGGAAGGTAAGGAAGGCAAGGGAAAGCAAAGAAAGACAAGTGTAACGGAAGGAACGGCACGGCAAGGGAAACAAGGCTAAGGCACGACAACGCACGCTAGGCAATGCACGGCAAGGCAAGGAAAGGGTAACGCATGGGAAAGCACGGTCAGGCGAGGCAATCCTAAGGCATGACAACGCAAGGCTAGGTAATGCACGGAAAGCAAGGAAAGAGTAACGGAACGCAAGGAAGGCAAGGGAAAGCAAGGGAAGGCAAGGGTAACGGAAGGAACGGCACGGCAAGGGGTAACAAGGCTAAGGCACGACACCGAACGCTAGGCAATGAACGGCAAGGCAAGGAAAGGGTAACGCATGGGAAAGCACGGTCAGGCGAGGCAAGGCTAAGGCACGACAACGCAAGGCTAGGCAATGCACGGAAGGCAAGCAAAGAGTAACGGAAGGTAAGGAAGGCAAGGGAAAGCAAGGAAAGGCAAGTGTAACGGAAGGAACGGCATGGCAAGGGGAAACAAGGCTAAGGCACGACAACGCACGCTAGGCAATGCACGGCAAGGCAAGGAAAGGGTAACGCATGGGAAAGGACGGTCAGGCGAGGCAAGGCTAAAGCATGACAACGCAAGGCTAGGCAATGCACGGAAAGCAAGCAAAGAGTAACGGAACGCAAGGAAGGCAAGGGAAAGCAAGGGAAGGCAAGGGTAACGGAAGGAACGGCACGGCAAGGGGTAAGAAGGCTAAGGCACGACAACGACGGGCTAGGCAATGCACGGCAAGGCAAGGAAAGGGTAACGCAGGGGAAGGCACGGTCAGGTGAGGCAAGGATAAGGCACGACAATGCAAGGCTAGGCAATGCACGGCAAGGCAAGGAAAGAGTAAGGGAAGGAAAGGAAGGCAAGGCAAAGCCAGGCAAGGCAAACCCAGGCAAGGCAAGTGTAACAAAAGGCACGCCACGGCAAGGGGAATCAAGGCTAAGGCACGACAACGCAAGGCTAGGCAATGCACGACAATGCAAGGAAAGCTTAAAGCAAAGGAAGGCACGGTCAGGCGAGATAAGGCTAAGGCACGACAACGCAAGGCTAGGCAATGCACGGAAGGCAAGCAAAGAGTAACGGAAGGTAAGGAAGGCAAGGGAAAGCAAAGAAAGGCAAGTGTAACGGAAGGAACGGCACGGCAAGGGGAAACAAGGCTAAGGCACGACAACGCACGCTAGGCAATGCACGGCAAGGCAAGGAAATGGTAACGCAAGGCAAGGCACGGTGAGGCTAGGCAAGGCTAATGCACGACAACGCAAGGCTAGGCAATGCACGACAATGCAAGGAAAGCTTAAAGCAAAGGAAGGCACGGTCAGGCGAGATAAGGCTAAGGCACGACAACGCAAGGCTAGGCAATGCAGGGAAGGGAAGCAGAGAGTAACGGAAGGTAAGCAAGGCAAGGAAAAGCAAGGAAAGGCAAGGGTAACGGAAGGAACTGCACGGCAAGGGGAAACAAGTCTAAGGCACGGCAACGCAGGCTGGGCAATGCACGGCAAGGCAAGTAAAGGGTAACGCATGGGAAAGCACCGTCAGGCGAGGCAAGGCTAAGGCACGACAACGCAAGGCTAGGCAATGCACGGAAGGCAAGGAAAGAGTAACGGAAGGTAAGGAAGGCAAGGGAAAGCAAGGAAAGGCAAGTGTAACGGAAGGAACGGCACGGCACGGGGAAACAAGGCTAAGGCACGACAACGCACGCTAGGCAATGCACGGCAAGGCAAGGAAAGGGTAACGCATGGGAAAGCACGGTCAGGCGAGGCAAGGCTAAGGCATGACAACGAAAGGCTAGGCAATGCACGGAAAGCAAGCAAAGAGTAACGGAACGCAAGGAAGGCAAGGGAAAGCAAGGGAAGGCAAGGGTAACGGAAGGAACGGCACGGCAAGGGGTAACAAGGCTAAGGCACGACAACGCAGGGCTAGGCAATGCACGGCAAGGCAAGCAAAGAGTAACGGAAGGAAAGGAAGGCAAGGCAAAGCCAGGCAAGGCAAGTGTAACAAAAGGCACGCAACGGCAAGGGGAAACAAGGCTAAGGCACGACAACGCACGGGAAGGAAATGCACGGCAAGGCAAGGAAAGGGTAACGCAAGGCAAGGCACGGTGAGGCTAGGCAAGGCTAATGCACGACAACGCAAGGCTAGGCAATGCACGACAATGCAAGGAAAGCTTAAAGCAAAGGAAGGCACGGTCAGGCGAGATAAGGCTAAGGCACGACAACGCAAGGCTAGGAAATTCAGGGAAGGCAAGCAAAGACTAACGGAAGGTAAGCAAGGCAAGGAAAAGGAAGGAAAGGCCAGGGTAACGGAAGGAACGGCACGGCAAGGGGAAACATGTCTAAGGCACGACACCGAACGCTAGGCAATGAACGGCAAGGCAAGGAAAGGGTAACGCATTTGAAAGCACGGTCAGGCGAGGCAAGGCTAAGGCATGACAACGCAAGGCTAGGCAATGCACGGAAAGCAAGCAAAGAGTAACGGAACGCAAGGAAGGCAAGGGAAAGCAAGGGAAGGCAAGGGTAACGGAAGGAACGGCACGGCAAGGGGTAAGAAGGCTAAGGCACGACAACGCAGGGCTAGGCAATGCACGGCAATGCAAGGAACGGGTAACGCAGGGGAAGGCACGGTCAGGTGAGGCAAGGATAAGGCACGACAATGTAAGGCTAGGCAATGCTCGGCAAGGCAAGGAAAGAGTAACGGAAGGAAAGGAAGGCAAGGCAAAGCCAGGCAAGGCAAGTGTAACAAAAGGCACGCCACGGCAAGGGGACTCAAGGCTAAGGCACGACAACGCACGGCTAGGCAATGCACGGCAAGGGAAGGAAAGGGTAACGCAAGGCAAGGCACGGTGAGGCTAGGCAAGGCTAATGCACGACAACGCAAGGCTAGGCAATGCACGACAATGCAAGGAAAGCTTAAAGCAAAGGAAGGCACGGTCAGGCGAGATAAGGCTAAGGCCCGACAACGCAAGGCTAGGCAATGCACGGAAGGCAAGCAAAGAGTAACGGAAGGTAAGGAAGGCAAGGGAAAGCAAAGAAAGGCAAGTGTAACGGAAGGAACGGCACGGCAAGTGAAACAAGGCTAAGGCACGACAACGCACGCTAGGCAATGCACGGCAAGGCAAGGAAAGGGTAACGCATGGGAAAGCACGGTCAGGCGAGGCAATCCTAAGGCATGACAACGCAAGGCTAGGTAATGCACGGAAAGCAAGGAAAGAGTAACGGAACGCAAGGAAGGCAAGGGAAAGCAAGGGAAGGCAAGGGTAACGGAAGGAACGGCACGGCAAGGGGTAACAAGGCTAAGGCACGACACCGAACGCTAGGCAATGAACGGCAAGGCAAGGAAAGGGTAACGCATGGGAAAGCACGGTCAGGCGAGGCAAGGCTAAGGCACGACAACGCAAGGCTAGGCAATGCACGGAAGGCAAGCAAAGAGTAACGGAAGGTAAGGAAGGCAAGGGAAAGCAAGGAAAGGCAAGTGTAACGGAAGGAACGGCATGGCAAGGGGAAACAAGGCTAAGGCACGACAACGCACGCTAGGCAATGCACGGCAAGGCAAGGAAAGGGTAACGCATGGGAAAGCACGGTCAGGCGAGGCAAGGCTAAGGCATGACAACGCAAGGCTAGGCAATGCACGGAAAGCAAGCAAAGAGTAACGGAACGCAAGGAAGGCAAGGGAAAGCAAGGGAAGGCAAGGGTAACGGAAGGAACGGCACGGCAAGGGGTAAGAAGGCTAAGGCACGACAACGACGGGCTAGGCAATGCACGGCAAGGCAAGGAAAGGGTAACGCAGGGGAAGGCACGGTCAGGTGAGGCAAGGATAAGGCACGACAATGCAAGGCTAGGCAATGCACGGCAAGGCAAGGAAAGAGTAAGGGAAGGAAAGGAAGGCAAGGCAAAGCCAGGCAAGGCAAACCCAGGCAAGGCAAGTGTAACAAAAGGCACGCCACGGCAAGGGGAATCAAGGCTAAGGCACGACAACGCAAGGCTAGGCAATGCACGACAATGCAAGGAAAGCTTAAAGCAAAGGAAGGCACGGTCAGGCGAGATAAGGCTAAGGCACGACAACGCAAGGCTAGGCAATGCACGGAAGGCAAGCAAAGAGTAACGGAAGGTAAGGAAGGCAAGGGAAAGCAAAGAAAGGCAAGTGTAACGGAAGGAACGGCACGGCAAGGGGAAACAAGGCTAAGGCACGACAACGCACGCTAGGCAATGCACGGCAAGGCAAGGAAATGGTAACGCAAGGCAAGGCACGGTGAGGCTAGGCAAGGCTAATGCACGACAACGCAAATCTAGGCAATGCACGACAATGCAAGGAAAGCTTAAAGCAAAGGAAGGCACGGTCAGGCGAGATAAGGCTAAGGCACGACAACGCAAGGCTAGGCAATGCAGGGAAGGGAAGCAAAGAGTAACGGAAGGTAAGCAAGGCAAGGAAAAGCAAGGAAAGGCAAGGGTAACGGAAGGAACTGCACGGCAAGGGGAAACAAGTCTAAGGCACGGCAACGCAGGCTGGGCAATGCACGGCAAGGCAAGTAAAGGGTAACGCATGGGAAAGCACGTTCAGGCGAGGCAAGGCTAAGGCACGACAACGCAAGGCTAGGCAATGCACGGAAGGCAAGGAAAGAGTAACGGAAGGTATGGAAGGCAAGGGAAAGCAAGGAAAGGCAAGGGTAACGGAAGGAACGGCACGGCAAGGGGAAACAAGGCTAAGGCACGACAACGCACGCTAGGCAATGCACGGCAAGGCAAGGAAAGGGTAACGCATGGGAAAGCACGGTCAGGCGAGGCAAGGCTAAGGCACGACAACCCAAGGCTAGGCAATGCACGAAAGGCAAGCAAAGAGAAACGGAAGGTAAGGAAGGAAAGGGAAAGCAAAGAAAGGCAAGTGTAACGGAAGGAACCGCACGGCAAGGGGAAACAAGGCTAAGGCACGACAACGCACGGATAGGCAATGCACGGCAAGGCAAGCAAAGGGTAACGCAAGGCAAGGCACGGTGAGGCTAGGCAAGGCTAATACACGGAAACGCAATGCTAGGCAATGCACGACAATGCAAGGAAAGCTTAAAGCAAAGGAAGGCAAGGTCAGGCGAGATAAGGCAAAGGCACGACAACGCAAGGCTAGGCAATTCAGGGAAGGCAAGCAAAGAGTAACGGAAGGTAAGGAAGGCAAGGAAATGCAAGGAAAGGCAAGGGTAACGGAAGGAACGGCACGGCAAGGGGGAACAAGTCTAAGGCACGACACCGAACGCTAGGCAATGAACGGCAAGGCAAGGAAAGGGTAACGCATGGGAAAGCACGGTCAGGCGAGGCAAGGCTAAGGCACGACAACGCAAGGCTAGGCAATGCACGGAAGGCAAGCAAAGAGTAACGGAAGGTAAGGAAGGCAAGGGAAAGCAAGGAAAGGCAAGTGTAACGGAAGGAACGGCACGGCAAGGGGAAACAAGGCTAAGGCACGACAACGCACGCTAGGCAATGCACGGCAAGGCAAGGAAAGGGTAACGCATGGGAAAGCGCGGTCAGGCGAGGCAAGGCTAAGGCATGACAACGCAAGGCTAGGCAATGCACGGAAAGCAAGCAAAGAGTAACGGAACGCAAGGAAGGCAAGGGAAAGCAAGGGAAGGCAAGTGTAAGGGAAGGAACGGCACGGCAAGGGGTAACAAGGCTAAGGCACGACAACGCAGGGCTTGGCAATGCACGGCAAGGCAAGGAAAGGGTAACGCAGGGGAAGGCACGGTCAGGTGAGGCAAGGATAAGGCACGACAATGCAAGGCTAGGCAATGCACGGCAAGGCAAGGAAAGAGTAACGGAAGGAAAGGAAGGCAAGGCAAAGCCAGGCAAGGCAAGTGTAACAAAAGGCACGCCACGGCAAGGGGAATCAAGGCTAAGGCACGACAACGCACGGCTAGGCAATGCACGGCAAGGCAAGGAAAGGGTAACGCAAGGCAAGGCACGGTGAGGCCAGGCAAGGCTAATGAACGACAACGCAAGGCTAGGCAATGCACGACAATGCAAGGAAAGCTTAAAGCAAAGGAAGGCACGGTCAGGCGAGATAAGGCTAAGGCACGACAACGCAAGGCTAGGAAATGCACGGAAGGCAAGCAAAGAGTAACGGAAGGTAAGGAAGGCAAGGGAAAGCAAAGAAAGGCAAGTGTAACGGAAGGAACGGCACGGCAAGGGGAAACAAGGCTAAGGCACGACAACGCACGCTAGGCAATGCACGGCAAGGCAAGAAAGGAAAGGGTAACGCATGGGAAAGCACCGTCAGGCGAGGCAAGCCTAAGGCATGACAACGCAAGGCTAGGCAATGCACGGAAGGCAAGAAAAGAGTAACGGAATGCAAAGAAGGCAAGGGAAAGCAAGGGAAGGCAACGGTAACCGAAGGAACGGCACGGCAAGGGGAAACAAGGCTAAGGCACGACAACGCACGGCTAGGCAATGCACGGCAAGGCAAGGAAAGGGTAACGCATGGGAAAGCACCGTCAGGCGAGGCAAGGCTAAGGCACGACAACGCAAGGCTAGGCAATGCACGGAAGGCAAGGAAAGAGTAACGGAAGGTAAGGAAGGCAAGGGAAAGCAAGGAAAGGCAAGTGTAACGGAAGGAACGGCACGGCACGGGGAAACAAGGCTAAGGCACGACAACGCACGCTAGGCAATGCACGGCAAGGCAAGGAAAGGGTAACGCATGGGAAAGCACGGTCAGGCGAGGCAAGGCTAAGGCATGACAACGAAAGGCTAGGCAATGCACGGAAAGCAAGCAAAGAGTAACGGAACGCAAGGAAGGCAAGGGAAAGCAAGGGAAGGCAAGGGTAACGGAAGGAACGGCACGGCAAGGGGTAACAAGGCTACGGCACGACAACGCAGGGCTAGGCAATGCACGGCAAGGCAAGCAAAGAGTAACGGAAGGAAAGGAAGGCAAGGCAAAGCCAGGCAAGGCAAGTGTAACAAAAGGCACGCAACGGCAAGGGGAAACAAGGCTAAGGCACGACAACGCACGGGAAGGAAATGCACGGCAAGGCAAGGAAAGGGTAACGCAAGGCAAGGCACGGTGAGGCTAGGCAAGGCTAATGCACGACAACGCAAGGCTAGGCAATGCACGACAATGCAAGGAAAGCTTAAAGCAAAGGAAGGCACGGTCAGGCGAGATAAGGCTAAGGCACGACAACGCAAGGCTAGGAAATTCAGGGAAGGCAAGCAAAGAGTAACGGAAGGTAAGCAAGGCAAGGAAAAGGAAGGAAAGGCCAGGGTAACGGAAGGAACGGCACGGCAAGGGGAAACAAGTCTAAGGCACGACACCGAACGCTAGGCAATGAACGGCAAGGCAAGGAAAGGGTAACGCATTTGAAAGCACGGTCAGGCGAGGCAACGCTAAGGCACGACAACGCAAGGCTAGGCAATGCACGGAAGGCAAGCAAAGAGTAACGGAAGGTAAGGAAGGCAAGGGAAAGGAAGGAAAGGCAAGTGTAACGGAAGGAACGGCACGGCAAGGGGAAACAAGGCTAAGGCACGACAACGCACGGCTAGGCAATGCACGGAAAGGCAAGGAAAGGGTAACGCATGGGAAAGCACGGTCAGGCGATGCAAGGCTAAGGCATGACAACGCAAGGCTAGGCAATGCACGGAAAGCAAGCAAAGAGTAACGGAACGCAAGGAAGGCAAGGGAAAGCAAGGGAAGGCAAGGGTAACGGAAGGAACGGCACGGCAAGGGGTAACAAGGCTAAGGCACGGCAACGCAGGGCTAGGCAATGCCCGGCAAGGCAAGGAAAGGGTAACGCAGGGGAAGGCACGGTCAGGTGAGGCAAGGATAAGGCAAGACAATGCAAGGCTAGGCAATGCACGGCAAGGCAAGGAAAGAGTAACGGAAGGAAAGGAAGGCAAGTCAAAGCCAGGAAAGGCAAGTGTAACAAAAGGCACGCCACGGCAAGGGGAAACAAGGCTAAGGCACGACAACGCACGGCTAGGCAATTCACGGCAAGGCAAGGAAAGGGTAACGCAAGGCAAGACACGGTGAGGCTAGACAAGGCTAATGCACGACAACGCACGCTAGGCAATGCACGACAATGCAAGGAAAGCTTAAAGCAAAGGAAGGCACGGTCAGGCAAGATAAGGCAAAGGCAAGACAACGCAAGGCTAGGCAATTCAGGGAAGGCAAGCAAAGAGTAACGGAAGGTAAGGAAGGCAAGGAAAAGCAAGGAAAGGCAAGGGTAACGGAAGGAACGGCACGGCAAGGGGGAACAAGTCTAAGGCACGACACCGAACGCTAGGCAATGAACGGCAAGGCAAGGAAAGGGTAACGCATTTGAAAGCACGGTCAGGCGAGGCAACGCTAAGGCACGACAACGCAAGGCTAGGCAATGCACGGAAGGCAAGCAAAGAGTAACGGAAGGTAAGGAAGGCAAGGGAAAGGAAGGAAAGGCAAGTGTAACGGAAGGAACGGCACGGCAAGGGGAAACAAGGCTAAGGCACGACAACGCACGGCTAGGCAATGCACGGAAAGGCAAGGAAAGGGTAACGCATGGGAAAGCACGGTCAGGCGATGCAAGGCTAAGGCATGACAACGCAAGGCTAGGCAATGCACGGAAAGCAAGCAAAGAGTAACGGAACGCAAGGAAGGCAAGGGAAAGCAAGGGAAGGCAAGGGTAACGGAAGGAACGGCACGGCAAGGGGTAACAAGGCTCAGGCACGGCAACGCAGGGCTAGGCAATGCCCGGCAAGGCAAGGAAAGGGTAACGCAAGGCAAGGCACGGTGAGGCTAGGCAAGGCTAATGCACGGAAACGCAATGCTAGGCAATGCACGACAATGCAAGGAAAGCTTAAAGCAAAGGAAGGCAAGGTCAGGCGAGATAAGGCAAAGGCACGACAACGCAAGGCTAGGCAATTCAGGGAAGGCAAGCAAAGAGTAACGGAAGGTAAGGAAGGCAAGGAAAAGCAAGGAAAGGCAAGTGTAACGGAAGGAACGGCACGGCAAGGGGAAACAAGGCTAAGGCACGACAACGCACGCTAGGCAATGCACGGCAAGGCTAGGAAAGGGTAACGCATGGGAAAGCACGTTCAGGCGAGGCAAGGCTAAGGCATGACAACGCAAGGCTAGGCAATGCACGGAAAGCAAGCAAAGAGTAACGGAACGCAAGGAAGGCAAGGGAAAGCAAGGGAAGGCAAGGGTAACGGAAGGAACGGCACGGCAAGGGGTAAGAAGGCTAAGGCACGACAACGCAGGGCTAGGCAATGCACGGCAATGCAAGGAACGGGTAACGCAGGGGAAGGCACGGTCAGGTGAGGCAAGGATAAGGCACGACAATATAAGGCTAGGCAATGCTCGGCAAGGCAAGGAAAGAGTAACGGAAGGAAAGGAAGGCAAGGCAAAGCCAGGCAAGGCAAGTGTAACAAAAGGCACGCCACGGCAAGGGGACTCAAGGCTAAGGCACGCCAACGCACGGCTAGGCAATGCACGGCAAGGCAAGGAAAGGGTAACGCAAGGCAAGGCACGGTGAGGCTAGGCAAGGCTAATGCACGACAACGCAAGGCTAGGCAATGCACGACAATGCAAGGAAAGCTTAAAGCAAAGGAAGGCACGGTCAGGCGAGATAAGGCTAAGGCACGACAACGCAAGGCTAGGCAATGCACGGAAGGCAAGCAAAGAGTAACGGAAGGTAAGGAAGGCAAGGGAAAGCAAAGAAAGACAAGTGTAACGGAAGGAACGGCACGGCAAGGGGAAACAAGGCTAAGGCACGACAACGCACGCTAGGCAATGCACGGCAAGGCAAGGAAAGGGTAACGCATGGGAAAGCACGGTCAGGCGAGGCAATCCTAAGGCATGACAACGCAAGGCTAGGTAATGCACGGAAAGCAAGGAAAGAGTAACGGAACGCAAGGAAGGCAAGGGAAAGCAAGGGAAGGCAAGGGTAACGGAAGGAACGGCACGGCAAGGGGTAACAAGGCTAAGGCACGACACCGAACGCTAGGCAATGAACGGCAAGGCAAGGAAAGGGTAACGCATGGGAAAGCACGGTCAGGCGAGGCAAGGCTAAGGCACGACAACGCAAGGCTAGGCAATGCACGGAAGGCAAGCAAAGAGTAACGGAAGGTAAGGAAGGCAAGGGAAAGCAAGGAAAGGCAAGTGTAACGGAAGGAACGGCATGGCAAGGGGAAACAAGGCTAAGGCACGACAACGCACGCTAGGCAATGCACGGCAAGGCAAGGAAAGGGTAACGCATGGGAAAGGACGGTCAGGCGAGGCAAGGCTAAAGCATGACAACGCAAGGCTAGGCAATGCACGGAAAGCAAGCAAAGAGTAACGGAACGCAAGGAAGGCAAGGGAAAGCAAGGGAAGGCAAGGGTAACGGAAGGAACGG